>NC_080449.1:12545400-12612900 GCF_028018845.1 Melospiza georgiana | reverse complement strand
CCCCGCCCCATCCTCTTGGTGCTCACCGTGCCCTGAGTGTCCCTGGTGCCCCTTGTCTCCATGGTGCCTCCGGGCCCCGTGTCCCTTCGTCTAGCCCCGTGTCCCCCTCTGCCCTCCGTGTCCCCCCCGTGTTCCCCCGTGCCCCCCATGTCCCCCAGTGTCCCCCCGTGTCCCCCCGTGCCCCCCTGTGTCCCCCCGTGTCCCCCTCTGCCCTCGGTGCCCCCCCCGTGTTCCCCCGTGCCCCCCATGTCCCCCAGTGTCCCCCCGTGTCCCCCCGTGTCCCCCTCTGCCCTCGGTGTCCCCCCGTGTCCCCTGTGTCCCCCTCTGCCCTCGGTGTCCCCCCCGTGTTCCCCCGTGCCCCCCATGTCCCCCAGTGTCCCCCCGTGTCCCCCCGTGCCCCCCATGTCCCCCCGTGTCCCCCTCTGCCCTCGGTGTCCCCCCGTGTCCCCCTGAGACCCCCCGTGTCCGGCGCCGCGCGTGGCGCTCGTTGTCCACCAGGTGGCGCTGTCGGAGGCCGCCGCCGCCCCCGGGAGCGCCGGGACGGGCCCGGGCCCCAAGACTCTATTCTATTCTATTCTATTCTATTCTATTCTATTCTATTCTATTCTATTCTATTCTATTCTATTCTATTCTATTCTATTCTATTCTATTCTATTCTATTCTATTCTATTCTATTCTATTTATTCTATTGTATTTTATTTTATTGTATTTTATTTTATTTCATTTTATTTTATTGTATTTTATTGTATTTTATTTTATTTTATTTTATTGTATTTTATTTTATTTTATTTCATTTTATTTCATTTTATTTCATTTTATTTCATTTCATTTCATTTCATTTTATTTCATTTCATTTCATTTCATTTCATTTCATTTTATTTCATTTTATTTCATTTTATTTTATTTTATTTTATTTTATTTTATTTTATTTTATTTTATTTTATTTCATTTTATTTCATTTTATTTCATTTTATTTCTTTTTATTTCTTTTTATTTCTTTTTATTTTATTTTATTTTATTTTATTTTATTTTATTTTATTTTATTTTATTTTATTTTATTTTATTTTATTTTATTTCATTTCATTTCATTTCATTTCATTTTATTTCATTTTATTTCATTTTATTTCATTTTTCTTCCTCCAAGAATCAGTTTTCCGTGGCAGGAAGCGTTTCCATTGGAATGGGAACACTGGCGAATGTCAGCTTCGATGACACCTTTGATGGGAGAAAGATTAAATCACTTTTTTCCTTTTAATGTTTGGTTGATACGGTGAAATATTCAATATAAATACAGCCACTGTTCTTGCTTTAATTACTTTTGTTTAAACTGTGTATAATATTAAATATTTCACATTATTATCTATATTATGTTGTATTTCATAATATATTTTTATACATAAAAATTTGATCATATCAAGAAGGAAGGTCACATGCTTCTAAATTAAAGTTTGTTTGCTTTATTCCGGTATGGTGTATATTAAAGATTTGTTCCAGTGAAGAGGAAAATGGATGCCATGGTGCTGGTGAGTCCCACGGAGCAGGAGCGCGGGTATCTGGCTGTTCCAAGCCGCAGGTTTCATTGTGGTTTTTAGGCTGCCATGGTTCCTGAGGCCGGCACATCCCCACCGATGTGCTCTGCCCCCGTCCTGCCTCCCCAGTTCAGCCCCCCAGACTCAGCATGTTGTGTGGAACGGTCCCAAACATCACTTATTAATAATCACATATTATGTGAGATGCCCAGTATTGATTTAAACCCAAGGGCAACTTTTGGAGGAGCGGGTTTAATTTATAGAAACTCTGATGTCTGATAGCAATAAATAATTAGGCGATCGCAAGAAAAGGGATCAGAGGGCTCTACCCTCCGACTCCAGCTGGCTGCTCATGTCCTGCTAATAAATTGGTTAATAAAAGGAGAAAGAAAGCCTGGATTCTGGGGTTATAAAAACAAATGACATTTTTATGTTTAGTGGACAGGAAGAACTGGGAAGGCAGAGAAGTCAGACGGGTGCACCGGGCATCACTCTGCGTTCACCATCTGAATTTCTTAATGACATTCTCATTAAAAGTTCTTGCTGCCAAGTGCTGTTTGCTTTGCCCTCAGAACTGCCTGCATTAATTAAAGTAACTTGCTTGGAAGTTGTGTACCTGCAGCGTGGTTCCCCATCACTGCAGCAGGCTGGAGGGGATGCCACAGCCGGAGCGTGGGCTCTGCCTCACCCAGGCCACACTGGGCTCCTGTGCCACAGGCTCCCTGTGCCAGGCACCTGTCAAACCTGCTCCAGCACACGTTGGGGATGCTAATTCCCAGCAAATCTTGGTGCATGGTGTTTACAGCCGGTCTGACGGGCTGAGCCATGCCCACCCCTGCGGGCACTCTCCTGCATCACCTCCCACTGCACCCTGCGGCTGAGCAGTGTCAGTGCCTCCCTGATGCCCCCAAGCCAGGATGAGCTCTTGGGTTCCCCCGAGCCAGGATGAGCTCTTGGGTTCCCCGAGCCAGGATGAGCTCTTGGGTTCCCCGAGCCAGGATGAGCTCTTGGGTTCCCCGAGCCAGGGTGAGCTCTTGGGTTCCCCGAGCCAGGGTGAGCTCTTGGGCTCCCCGGTGATGCCCTCAGCCCCTCCACGGTGCCGCAGCCAGTGGAGTCCCAGCGCTGTGCAGCAGCCAGCCATCCATAACCCGCAGCCCGAGCACCCGGGGCAGGAGCAGCGGCCGTGCCCTCGCTGCAGGAGCGCTCGGCCACCGGTGCAGGGCCCTGGCAGCGTCGGTGGGGCCCGTGCTGGGAGACACCGGGTCTGCAGCGGCTCTGGGCAAGCAGCGCAGCGGGTGCCGGGCCCTGTGAGTGCCAGCGGGCAGCCCAGGGGGGCACAGGTCGGTCGGTGGGCGCGGGTGGATGGGCGTGGGCGGGCACAGCCTGCAGCCAGCCTGGCCTCCCTGGCCGTGCTGGCAGCCTGACCCCTCGCTGCCTGCCCCGCTCCCTGCCCAGCCCAAGCCCTCAGCCTTCCCTGCCCTGCGTGTAAAGGCCGTAAGGAATCGCCTGGCTGCAGTGAAAGATCTTCGGGGCAAGAAACCAAATAAAATCTTCATAGTGATGAAGTGAAAAATAAAACGTGGTTTAAGAAAATGGTCCTTTTCTTTGCCGCTGGGGGGAGGGGGTCCAGAAGGGAACACAGACAAAGGTGCTGAAGGTCTCAATCATCCCACTGCTTAATTATTCTATCTCTCAGAAGGCATCTCCAGGCAATTAGAATAATCATTCATGCCTCTGCTTTACAGGGACTCTCGCATTCTTCCCGTGAAGCATCAGAGCTAGATTGTAATATTTTTTTTAAACTTTAACAGTGACCTGCAACTAAAAGAAAAATAAAAGTTTTTTGAAATATTAGTTTAATAAGACATGAGAATAATATTAAGGATATGAGCCTCCCTTATTTATTATTTATATGTATAGTGTGATTTAGAGATGCACTTGAACCAAGCAAGTCACTACCAAAGAGTGGATCTATCCCTCTCTATATATATTAAAAAAACCTACAATATTCGCCTGGAGATTCTGTCCACATATTCGGAGATTGTGATTTAACATACACAGTTTATCAAGGCTGGTGTGCTGCACACAGAGGCTGGGGTTTTATGTAAGAGTATAAATAATCAATGCACATAGCAACTTTAAATT
The DNA here is from genome assembly GCF_028018845.1 of Melospiza georgiana. Classification (NCBI taxonomy): domain Eukaryota; kingdom Metazoa; phylum Chordata; class Aves; order Passeriformes; family Passerellidae; genus Melospiza; species Melospiza georgiana. The sequence continues at coordinate 12,609,226 of NC_080449.1, read as the reverse complement.
ACTGCTAATGTGTTTTACTTATGTTCCCACTAGAACAATATGTGAAATAACAGGGAGTTGCTAGGCACACGCTTGACAAATAATATCCATGCGTTTCCATTTTTATTATTTTTATACATTTCTTATTAAGCCAAGTGGGGCAGTTCAGGCCCATGCAGCCGCCCGGCCCTCGGTGCCGGATCACAGTGGTGTGAGCTGGAGGGGAATGCAGCGGGGCTGGCAGGGCTGGGCTGTGGCGCTGGCACTGGCGCTGGCACTGGAACTGGCACTGGCACTGGCACTGGCATTGGCACTGGCACTGGCACCGGCACTGGCACTGGCACTGGCACTGGCACTGGCACTGGCACTGGCACCGGCACTGGCATTGGCACCGTCGGGCTGGCAGGCTGGGCTGTGACACTGGCACTGGCACCGGCGCTGGCACTGGCACTGGCACTGGCATTGGCACCGCCGGGCTGGCAGGGCTGGGCTGTGGCACTGGCACTGGCACTGGCACTGGCACCGGCGCTGGCACTGGCACTGGCACCGGCACTGGCACTGGCACCGGCGCTGGCACTGGCGCTGGAACTGGCATTGGCACCGCCGGGCTGGCAGGGCTGGGCTGTGGCGCTGGCACTGGCACTGGCACTGGCACTGGCATTGGCACCGCCGGGCTGGCAGGCTGGGCTGTGACCCCAGAACCAGCACTGGCACTGGCACTGCAGGGCTGGGCTATGGCACCAGCGCTGCCCCAGGCAGTCTGTGCCAAAGGCTGGATCCCTCCAGCAGGCTCAGCCTTGGCAGCTGCTGGGCACACACTCCGTGAGGACAAGGGCAGCCTCCCCTGGCGTGCTCCAAAGAGGCCATCCGCTGAAATCCCAGTGTTAAACGTGGCACTAGTAGGAGAGCACTTGACTAGGAAGGAGGACAGATTTGCTCTAAAGCATGTAATCATCTCATCTGTGTGCTCTAGAGCTCTTACAAAACCTTCTCTGCACTTAAGCAATGGGTATGTGAGGAGCAGGGAGCACTGCTCAGAGCCTGCCCCCCATCCACAGCCCCCCCAAATCCCAGCGGGGAGCTTTCCATTAAAACTACTTAGCAGACAATAACTATTTCTTTGTAAACAAGTCTTTGAGTGTTTATTACTATGTCACCATCAATGCCATACAGCTTTGTACTGTGTTTAATGGAAGAAAATTAACAGAGTGTTTTGAAACCCACTCCACATAGAAATGCAAATGGATTTCCCAGGGCACACAGGCTGGGGCTGTCCCTGGAGCTATCGGGTGCCCCCTGGACATTGCCACAACCTCCGTTCTGGTGATACAAACCCCCTTCACTGCATTGTCCTCACAAGCCAAATGTCGTTTCTCTCAGTGAGAGCAGAGTCCAGCGTCACGCTGTTAATGTTTATTGAAAGACTTACCTCAGTCTCCATGAGAGCTCAGGCAGCCCCAGAAATGATACCCAGATGAAATGAGTGTCACATGGGACTGGCAGCCCACAGGACCTTTTTGTTGGGGGTGAAATAACAGCTGCCAATGAAGAGCGTAGCTGTGTTATGGAGAATATTAATTTGGTCAATGTGATGATCAAGATTATCCCTAAGATGTATTTCCAAAGAGTGGGCAGCTGTGAGTGCCCAGTGCAGCAGCAAGGGGCCACCAGTGATGCCACTGTCCCTGCCAGGACACTGCCCAGGGCTGGCACCAGCCACCAGGGCACACACACCCGTCCCCACACAGAGGGAAGGGACGTCAGCCCTCAGCACAGGCCCTGGCACGCGGGGAAAACGCCCCATTCCAGGGAAAAGCAGCTTTGGATCTTTAATTAAAAAACAGGGTTCACAGCACCGGGGCATTGACTTCCACCAGTTAATCTCCATCACTTCATTTCACCACCAACTTCCATACTCTACAAAACTGCTGGAGACAATTTTTATTGATTGCTCTTCAAGCCGTCAAAAGCGTCCCTGGCTGATCATATGTTACCCCCAGACACCTTGTGCATTTCAGATAATAACTTGGTGCTCTACAGAAGAAATGAATTGGATGTGCAGTCAGTAACTGTCCAAGTGAATCATGTTACTATATGTCAGCAGCCCAGGCTCTGACTATCATTTTAACAGAGAGAAATCCGCTATTTTCATGGCTGTTTGAAATTATTTTCCAGATGAATAAGATATAACAACAACTACTTACAGTAAAGAATAATATGGGGAATCTGTTTGCTACTTGGAAACAAATCTTTCCAGTGTAATGCTGTTTAATATTATTTAATCTGTAACTATGAACATGAAATTTTGAGACTAGCTTTCATGTAGTACAAAAAGCTTGTGATGTGGGGGAGTGGGAAGCTGGAGTTGGTATGGGTGATGGGTGGTACTTGCTCTCTTATAACTGCAAATACAGTAATTCATACACAAAATGGAACATTGCTAAAATGAGGTTGACAGTGATGCGTCCTGTTGCCAGTCATTGGCAGTGAAGGCTTATTTTGCATGAACAATTACCATGTGCCAGGCTTACTTCCTTTTTCCGGGGTGTTTGGAGTGTGTGTTTTGCTCGGAATTGCTGCAAATAACTGCAAATGGATTTTGTGAGGTTGAAAAGAAGCAAATAATTTAGCAGCTCTTACCAACCTGGGAACTCGTTATCTATACAAGCCTTGTTTTTTCTGTAGAATTGGCCTAACACATTCCCCAGGCCTGACCCTGGCAGGGCCGGGCTCTTGGGCAGGCAGGGCACAGGGGGTGAGTGGTGGGCACTGTCAGGCCTGTGGGCACCCTGGGCTCTCCGGGCAGCTCCCCAGGGCACACGGGGTGAGTGGTGGGCACTGCTAGTCCTGCGGGCACCCTGGGCTCCCCGGGCAGCTCCCCAGGGCACAGACAGGCAATGGAGTTGGGCACTGTCAGGCCTGCGGGCACCCTGGGCTCCCCGGGCAGCTCCCCAGGGCACAGGGGGTGAGTGGTGGCCACTGCCAGGCCTGCAGGCACCCTGGGCTCCCCGGGCAGCTCTCCAGGGCACACACAGGGCACAGGGGGTGAGTGGTGGGCACTGTCAGGCCTGTGGGCACCCTGGGCTCCCCGGGCAGCTCCCCAGGGCACAGGGGGTGAGTGGTGGGCACTGTCAGGCCTGTGGGCACCCTGGGCTCCCCGGGCAGCTCCCCAGGGCACAGGGGGTGAGTGGTGGGCACTGCCAGGCCTGCGGGCACCCTGGGCTCCCCGGGCAGCTCCCCAGGGCACAGGGGGTGAGTGGTGGGCACTGCCAGGCCTGCGGGCACCCTGGGCTCCCCGGGCAGCTCCCCAGGGCACAGACAGGCAATGGAGTGTGGGCACTGCCAGGCCTGTGGCGCTGACAGATCTGCTGCAGGAAACCCCCACCCACAGCCGGCGCAGGAGCAGCTGTCCCTTTCACTGCCTTATCTCCTGCTTTACAGAAGACTAATGAGAGGGATTATTTGACTGATATCAGCCTGCTTTCCCAGCCCATCACACGCAGTTTCCCCTCCAAGAGTTTCAGACCCCGTAAGTGGCTTTATAGCCCCACCTCAGGCAGATGCCTGCTGCTCCTGACCACTCCACTGCACCCCAGCTTCTTGTAAGAAAGGGCCCCAAAGGGACATTTCCTCAGGGAACAACCGGCCTGTCACTTCTGCAGGGGCTGAGTCCAGAGGCAGGAATACAACCCCCGATGCCTGGCTCAGCCCTGGGAATGTCTCCAGTGTGTCCCAAACCAGGTGGCACCATCCTGGGAGAGAGTGGCCAGCTCCTCATGTACTCAGGAGTTCTGAGAGCCGTGTCACGGCTGTGTGTTACAGCAGGCAAAATGATGGAAATAAAGAAAAGGAGGTTTGCTGGCATGGAGAAGGTCTGGGGCTGCCTGCAGCTGGGTTCCTTAGGACAAGGGTCCCAGCCATGCTGAGCTGCAGCTCATCATCTCTACACCGTGGAGTCCTTTTACTGAAAGGGTTAAATATGTCATGAGCCAGAACTGCTGCAAAATAGCAATTCACTCCTTGGGTGGGTGAAAAAAAGGTGGTTGAGGCAAACCACATTTATTGTGGTGAGTCCTGGTGTTTTTCTGGGTCCAGAGGCAGGACCTATTTGCATGCATTACATGAGCACAGCCATCCCAGCTGGGTGCTAGGAGCAGTTTGCCACCCCTTACTGCACTGGTCCAACACCAGCTCAAGAGCCAGCGCCCTGGAGAGGTGATCCCACCCAAACGTGGCTGCAGGGCACCCCAAGCAGAGGGGCCTTTTCCATGAGTGTCCCTTTTCCTGCAGAGCCTGTCCCAGCCCAGGCTGGGGCACAGAGCAGCCCCCACAGGTGGGATGGGGGCGGGATGGGCAGGCACGTGCCACAAGTGTTTTGGACCTGGCACGATGGAACACCACCAACTTCCCTCCCTCCCTCCCTCCCTCAATCTGTTCCCCAGCTTCTCAGCTTCCCGCACTGGTCCCTGATGTTCTGTCACAGGCTCCCGGTGGGAGCTGGAAGCAGAAAATGGTCCTGCCACTCGCGTCGGCTCAGCCTGCTCATGTTCCAGCTGGTAAGTCATAAAGAAATGGTAAAACACAACCCCCTCAGGGCTGCTGGGAGCTGGATCGAGTTTTTCCATCTCTCCCCAGAGACTGCTCTTTATTCTCACACTGACAAAACTAATGGTCTGGCTGGTGTGACAGTGACAGAGCGGCCAGTGGCGTCAGCCCCACAGCGCGGTGTCACGCGTGACGGGCCGGACCCCCGTCCCGCTCTGGGGACAGCTCCAGCCTCCCGTGTTGACACGGGCCCAGCTCCTCGCAGACAGAGATCGTGTTTGCAGACAAATATTTAATTTTTAAAAATGAAATCTTAATTGCTGCACTGGCTTGCACAGTGAGACTGTAAGGCAGCGTCCCCACACTGGGGCAGGTGAAGCGGTCAGGGTCTCTGCACCTGCTGGCCCCACTGCAGGGGGGGCTCCCCTCACAGGCAGCTCCTGTGGCTCTCTGTGCTCTTTGGGAGCTGCACTGTGCAGGTCCAAGAGCAGCCAGCCACGCCAGGTGAGGCAGTGGTGACAGGTTGCTGTGCCCAGGCCTGGCGGGTCCCTGCTGGTGCCACTTGGCCAGGCTGGGCTGGGCAAGGGGATGCCTGCACACGTGTTCCTCCATCATTTAATCTGGAGTGATGCATATAGAAATTTAGATCAGGCAGCTTGACATTCCTGACTGCTGAGGCTGTGAATCGATGGCCTCTCTACTCCCTGCCGGGGAGATCGATTCCCCAAGCACAATGGATTGGTTTCATCACTTTGGTTTCACCTTGTCAAAGTCATGTCTGATTTACTTTAGTCTGGAGGGCAGCTTTTAAGTATTTCATTGCATTTTGTAATCTGGCCGTGTGCCTTTGCTAACCACGCTGCCCTCTGTGAGGCTGGGGTGCACCTGGCAGCAGGTTGGACAGCTCTTCCCACAGCAAACAACCAGCTCGGTCCGGGCAGGCCAGCTCACAGCATCCCTGTTGGCAGGGAAACGCTGCCAAGACTCAGAAGCAGCTGGGAAACCTCCCTGGGATTGTTTGTTCTGGAGGAGTCCTGGGGCTGTCCTGACCAGGAGGATGCTCACTCCAGTGGCAGCATTCAGGCTGCTTGAGAAAACAAAGTTTTGCAGTTTTGCATCCTTCCCCAAAAGACATGAAAATGGAACATGTTACTGGATCTGGCATGGCTGTAGCTCTCCCAGGAGTGATGCAGCCAGTCCTGCAAGCTTCCTGGTGTCTGGTTGTTAGAAAATCATTTTCCTGGTGCTTGGTTTGGCCCAAGTTCTGCTTTGTCCAATTACACTCCTGGGTGAGTTTCCTGAATGCAAGTATTGATCACTCTTCAGACAGGTTTTCTGTCTGGTCTCTACATTACCTCTGCTCTTCTTCAGGCAATCCATTATATTTTTATAGCCATGGGTATTATTAATCAATATACAGTAGCAATCTAATTGATTTGTCCAAGGCTCTCCGTCTGTAGCCATCAGTGATCAGGAGGGTCAGGCTGTGTGTGCAGCTGGGGAGCAGCCGTGAGGTCCCCACGAGGTGAGGGGCAGCTCCAGGCCCCTTGCAAGCACCTCCATCACACTCCTCCTGTGGTGCCTGCAGTGCCATACTCTGACCCCCTTCCTGCTGCTCATTACCATTATTTATCTCTCATGGATGCATCTGGAGGCCACAGGAAGGGTCAGGGAACATTTGTACAGAGAATTAGCAGTAATTTTTCAGGGGAGAAATATATATCTCCTGCTTTATGCAGAGCTTGGTGGGGTAAGTGGGCTGGGAGCCGAGCTCCTCCCTCCACCTGCTCCATCTGTCACTGCTCCCACACCGCCAGCGCTGCATCCGCTCTGCTGAGATGGATGCCCTCAACTTCTGATACTCTCATGGGCAACAATAAATGTTTGTGATTGGAAAGGCCCCTGGGGATGCTCCAGCACTCCCACGGTGGTGGGAGGGTGCAATTCTGCAATTCCGTGTATGCAGAACGGGGAGCCCAGCCCAGCCCCACTGCAGCCCACGCTAGCCAAGCCAGGCAAGGGCGGCTGGCAGCACCCAGCTGGGCCAGCACCAGCTTGGAGCCGAGTGGGCACACAAGGGTTAATTTGGGAAGATCTGTGTTGATAATAAAGCTGCTTTTTTCCTGGCGATGATATGATCGGAGCAGGGTTGCTATGGCAACAGTGGCTCTAGAAACCACCCCCCCCCCCCCCCCCGACCGCTGTGGCTTCTCCCAAGCCATGACGTGCCCACCCACCACCCATCCCTGCCCACACCCACCCTGCCATACCCACCCTGCCATACCGACCCCGGCCCACCAGCCCGTCCCACAGCCCGCCCCATGCTGCGCCCACCGCTCCATCCCCCGTGCGCCTCCTGTCTCACACTCACACCCTGCCCTACACCACTGCCCTGGGCACTGCCGCCAGCCCAGGCCCTGCTGGTCCCCAGGGGTGCCAAGGGCACCAGGCAGCCGTACTGGCACGGGACAGGACCCTCAGTGCAGCCCTGTGTTGGTGCCTTCCCGCCTGCCCTGAGCTGCCCTCTGCGCACAGCAATTCTCTCACCCTTTCCCACTCCTCGAAGTCCAGCTTTGCTGTGTCCGCAGCAAGGTGCCCACAGGGTACCCTTGTGGCCCCTCACTGTCAGGAGCTGGCCAGGACCACCAGCACCACCGTGGCACAGGGCTCAGCCCATGGCCCGGCGCTGCCAGGGCCTGTGCCCCGCTCTGGGCCTGGGCTGGTTCCTGTGGGCGCTGCCAGGGCCTGTGCCCCGCTCTGGGCCTGGGCTGGTTCCTGTGGGCGCTGCCAGGGCCTGTGCCCCTTCTGTCCCTGCTGCCGTGGGCACTGCCAGGGCCTGTGCCCTGCTCTGTCACTGGGCTCACTGCTGTGGGTGCTGCCAGGGCCGGTGCCCACTCTGGGCCTTGGCCCGCTGCTGTGGGTGCTGAACCACCCTGACAGGGTGCTCACTAAATCACGCACCCTCCTTCCTCCTCTCCCTTCCTCCCTCAGCCATTAATGAAATGAAATAAATTTTCCATTTTTAAACGTGAAGTTTTAAAAAAGAGCTGCAATTCTGCGCACATGCAATTCCCATTCCCAGCGGGAGGGGAGAGCGGAAGCGGGGCCCTTGTGCTAAATACAGAACAAAGCCTTCTGTCTGAAAATACCTACGAGGAGCTAACAAATGCTAATGACAAAATAATGTATGGGGGGTTTAACGCTGGATGCTTTTTATCAGCAAATTAGCACAGTTATTATGCTGCAAATGCATTTAACAATAATTTGTTTCAATAACTGTAGAACTGGTATTTTAAAAAATATACACCATATTTAGAACACTTCATCCATGAAGGACCATTATTGTTTTTTCCTCCCCAGAGAGTTATAAAGGTCTCTCTTACAAGTGAAAGAAATACAATCATCACCCTTCACAGCTCAGTTACTCTCTTTTATTTTATTCAGAGCCATTTAAAGTTTGTGTTTTTAAAGGAAAAAGAGCAAGTGTCTTTAAAGGGTCAGGGCTGGAGAGGGCTCTGGGACCCGGGTGCAGGTTTGTCTGGGATTGCAGGTGTGGTGGATGGGTGAGCCCAGAGCACGGCACGAGCAGGATGCTGGCACGGGGCAGAGGGCAGGTGATGTGCCAGTGCCTTGGGCACCCCGCGGGCACTGTGCCCCACCAGTGCTCACCGGGCACTGCTCGTGTGCTAGGGCAGCTCTGCAGGATGCCCCATCCCTGCTGGCCCTGCAGCAAGGCTGGAACAGGCAGCGGGCTCTGGCCGGGGCGGGGGGACAGGGCTGCCCACGGGCAGGGCAGTGCTGCTCTGCAGCAGCCTCCTGTTTACAGCCCAGCGCCCAGTCACAAACCATTAAGGAAGGAAAACAGCTACATCGACACTCGCCCGAAGTGAATTCATGAGTAAATCAGCTGCTTTTAAAATTTCACTGAGCATGAAAGTTCACCTTTAAAATCCACATAAACCACAGCTGTTCCCCGGGCATCTAAGGCACAATCCCAGGGGAGGGGATACATTCAAACGTGCAACACAAGCACAGGGCTGTCAGAAAGCTGAGGTCGCATCCATGCCTTCAAACCCTTTCCTGCTCCAGGCGGTCAAAAGTGGCAGCCAGCACCCACGAGCCGTGTGCTGCTGCCTGCAGAGCTGCAGCTCAGGGTGCTGCTGCCAGCTGCAGCCAGGAAATGCTGCACCAGTTGGCTTGCTGGGCTGTATGGGAGCAGGATCCTTTCTGGGCTGGATAGGAACAGCATCTTTCTGGGCTGTATGGCAGCAGGATCCTTGCTGGGCTGTATGGGAGCAGGATCCTTTCTGGGCTGTATGGGAGCAGGATCCTTGCTGGGCTGTATGGCAGCAGGATACTTGCTCCGGAGAAGCTGCGGCCCAGGCAGCAGTGAGCGCTGCTCCCTTCAGTAAGGCCACACCAGGAATTCCCAGGAAGTGCCAGTGCAGCACTTCTTCAGTCCTCTGGAGAGTTCTGGCTGCTTGCTGGGGAGCCAGCTCTGCTCTCAGCTCACCCAGCAAGCACTGCTGGCTGATAAAATCAAACAATAACTTCCAGGACAGTCTACTCACACCATAAACAGCTGAAAGAAAATCCATCTCTTCTCCATGCAAAACCACTGATGAGTTCATGAACTGTGCTGGGCAATAAATCACTTGTGCTTATGCAGGAGAGCCGAGGTTTTTGGGTTCCTAATAGGCACTCTGACAACGTGATTGCTCCATATTTCTCTGTAGCTGTCACCTTTGCAGGCCTGTCAATGCTCCTAATCTTTTTTCATTGCAATGTCAAGTTTTGGTAAGTGAAGAGGTGGAAGGTGGGATGGGATGTGAGCAATACTGGGACCAGTTTCCTGAGGCGCTCCTGGAGCCCTGTCCCTCCTGTCAGGAGCCCACCTCTGGCTGCTGCCCTGCTGAGGGGCCTGGGGTGGCTGCAGAACCCAGGCAGAGGGGCTGGGGCCAGCTCCCAGCTCCCAGCTCCCCTCCCTGCTCCCTGCCATCCTCCCCTCTCGCTGCCCTTTCTCTGTTCTCCATCCTCTGCCTTTTCCTCCCACCAGACCCACCAACGCACAGGCTCTGTTCCCATGGGGAGACAGCCAGTGCTGAGCCACCAACGCAGACCAGAAAACATACTTTTAGTATTCAGCATCTGGATAGACAATAAAAACTGGGACAAATAATCTAGTTGAGGCAATTACCTTAGCATAAATGTATATATTATTTATAAATGGCTTTGAATATATAAATAATATTGATAAAATTTGCATGAGTAAAAAGAGACATAATTACCAAATGATGCCTTAGAGCAGTGTATCCTGCTGGCTGCTTGCTGCCCTGATTCTCATCCAGTGGACCCTGCCCCAGTCCTCTTGTCCTGATAAAAATATGACACACACATTTACCTGAGCTAAAAAATTAGAGCCTTAAACAAGGAAAGCAGTTTAGAAAAGTCAGTGCTGTCTGAGCAGCTTTGGCTGAGTTTTGAGTGAGATTTTAGGATTCGGTGTTTCCTGGGGATGTAATTCAGGACAGGTTCCAGAGATCTGCAGAGACAAAAGTGCATTATCCAGCCCTGGGGGCCATGGGGCTGTGCCCTCAGGAATGCTGAGGTGTCCCTGCCCTGCTGCCAGCACTCACCACCGTCCCTGGGTGCCACAGCCCCGACCTGCTCTTCTCCTGCCCATGAACGGACCAGGAAACTCTGTGGGCTTTAACTGAAACCACGAGTGGCTCTTGTAAAGTTAAATTCAGCAGCAAAGGGAGCACACAAACAGCAGAGCATAAAGAGGAGCAGCGAGCTGAGCACTTGCTGGTGCCCGAGCCGTGGCGAATGAAGTTGTCTGAGCCTGGCGTGTCCCACACGCGGCTCTTTAATAAAACTGGCTGAGATTTGTTGATAAGCCTGAAGCAAAGTCAATGTAAAGTGTCAATCCCGCCTGTTCACAGGAGCCTTTGGGGGTCAAGCTGCTTCCTCGCTATGATGGTCGTATCACTGATATGTCAGCCGTGTGTTAACTGTTTTCTTGTGGCTCCTGCTCAGATCACACGCGAGATGCAGATAAGCCAAGGCAGAGGGCTGGGGCCAGGCTGTGCCGTGCCGCTCCGTGCCGTGCTGTGCCAGCCCTGTGGGGCCTTGGCAGGCTGTGCTGCAGCCCCTGGCCAGGCCTGGGTGGCAAAGGCGGCCGGTGGCACTGACACACGGGGTGGGGGAGCCACGGGCACTAAACCCCACTCGGCCCGTGGGTTCCACCACCCGTGCCAGGCTGGGCCAGGCGGCATGAGCATCTAATGGCTGCACAGGCTGCACTAAGTGAAGCTGAGAGAGAAGAAATCCAAAGAAGTGGGGTTTAATTAAGTATCAACCAAGATTTATGCAACTTTCTCTCGCCATCATAAATATTAATAAGGAGCAAGTGGTGGCTCTGTGTGGCAGGCACTGTCGAGCCATGAAGGGACGTTAATTCCAGGCTCTTTGAGACGGACTAAGCGTGACACAGAGCCTCTTTGATTTGGAATATTCCTTGGGTTTAAAAGTTAAATAACATGAGGGGGGATTTAGTGGGTAGTAAACCATTAGTGAGGCTGGGATTTGAACTCCAGTACGCATGTCGTGTATTTCACGATTGCCAAACTGATTAATGGCAGCATTGCCATGGGAGCTCCTTTGACAACACTGGGTGTCCTTGGCAGGATCACAAAGGCTGGGCTGGCAGTGCTGGGATGTGGGGCCACTGGAGCTTGAGAGCCTTAGGGGGGCTCCCCAGGGGTGGGAACAGGAGCAGGGACATCCAGGGCCACCCCCAGCCTCACACAGCCCGCAGGCAGGTATTAAAGGTGACACAGCTGGCCTGAGGAAGGACTCGCAGAGCCCACTAAATCTCCAGCCATCCCTTAAATAAAACTTTATGCTGGCTAATAAATTTTAATGGCACTTGTCAGGGCTTGATAACTGCAATCATTCAACAGAGGAGGAGAAGCCCCAGTGCTGGAGCATGGCTGTGCCATGCATGGTGCCCGCCGTGCCCGCTGCGCTGCCCTCTGCACTGCTGCTTGCCATGTCCACATAGAAACAAGCAAATCCTGCAGCTCCCTCTCTCCCAGTAGCAAACCATCCCCTCCTGGTGTGCACTGAGGAACAGGCATCTTCTAGAGCTGGAAAATAACTGCCCAAGGAGAGAAGCAAAGAGTTCTGCAAATGTGTTTGAGGACAGAAAATAAAAGCTTTTGCCTTTGGAACAATGCCATGTCTGGGATTTGGGGGAAAATCATAAAGAATAATCAAAAGGTTTTCAATTTTCAAAACTGCTTTTGAGGCCAACAGGTTTCTTGGATTTCATGAAAAAAAAAACCCCAGTCAGTCGTGTGGGAACTTGTTTTTCATCAGTAATTCAAAACACTTTCCAAACTTTACTCAGGACCCTGAGCCAGGATTAACACCAGAGTTTATCCAACTGCAGCATCTCTAAGCAGCCTCCCATGGATGTGGGGGCCCGCTGAGGCCTGGCTGCGGGGCTGAGGCACTGCTTGATGCTGAACAGCAGGGCCCTCCTGCCCTTGCCTAGGGATGGTCTCACTCAGGATGCGATGTGTTTGTGTGATGGGTTTGTGCCATGGGTTTGTGCCATGTGTTTGTGTGATGGGTTTGTGAGATGGGTTTGTGCCATGGGTTTGTGTGATGGGTTTGTGCCATGTGTTTGTGCCATGGGTTTGTGCCATGGGTTTGTGTGATGGGTTTGTGAATTGGGTTTGTGCATGGCACAGGCAGCAAGCATGGAGCACATCTGGACCAGCTCAGCAGAGGCAGGAGAGAGCAGCTGCCTCTGGAGCTGGAATGTAGGAACAGACTGGATTTAACCTGAGCACAGGGAACACCATGCAAGCAGCAGATCCTGAGGAAAGGATCAGCTCGCTCTGCGTAATAGCATTTCCTTCCTCCGCTCCCTCGCCCACTGCCGTGCAGCACGGCTGCACACTGAGATTTCATGTAATTTTGTTTTAGTGCAGAATTTAATGTTAAGTTTAAATATGTAATTATCTTTAATTGAAATTACATCCATGCTTTTCATTAACAAGATGCACGGAGCGAGCCGTGTAAGGCAGCGCCGTGCAGGAGCGGGGCTGTCCCGGCCGAGTCCCGCTCCGAGCGCCCGTGGAGGGTGCGGGAGCCGGGGGTGCCCCCAGGCTGCGCCCCCCGCCCCGCCTCGGCCCCGCGGCCCCTTCCTGCCCGTGCTCCCCGCGCCCCTCCCGGCCCTGCCGGTCCCGGCCGCGGGCTCCGTGTGCCGAGGGCAGCCCGGGGGGAGCGCACGGCCCTGCCCTGCCCTGCCTCCTGCCTCCTGCCCCGGGGCCCCGGGCCCGGGCCGAGCCGCGCGGAGCCGCCGCGCCGGTCACCAGGGGGTAGCATCGGCCCGCGGGCCCCGCTGCTCGGCACGGCTCGGCACCGCACGGCGGCTCCTCCCGCCGCCCCGCTCCTCCCATTCCTGCCGCGGCCCCGGCCCCGCGGCTCCTCCCGCCGCCCCCGCTGCTCCCGCCGCCCCGGCACGCCGGGTCCCTCCGCCGCCTGTCCCTCTCTGTCGCTCTGCCCGTTCCCCTGCAGCTCCCGATCCCCTCGCTCCTGCTGCGTCCCCTGGCAACGCCCCGATTTGCCCGTGCCAGGGCCCAGCCATCGGTTTCTTTTCCAAAGCATTTCGATACGTGTTCCTAAAATCGCATTTCCGTAAGCGAACCCAAACCTGTATTTCACTGCGGGCCCCACCCCCGCTGTCAGGTCGCATAGCAAAAACCATCCGTTCCCGGATTCGGTCCTTTTCAGACCGTAAGGTCAGTGATTCAAGTGGACGTTAAACTAATCCAGACAGACAACGCGGTTATGGCTGTCTGGTGGCTCTTCTGGAAACCTCCGTATCCTTTCAAATTCCTCACGGAGATCGGGCCACCCACCCATCAGGGCTGAAGCCTGTGTTCCCCTGGCTGCTGCCCCAGACCTGCCTCCTCACCCAGGGCACAGGGATGGGTCCTCTGTCTGCGCCAACACCGTGGATCATGCCTGTCCTGGGGACAGCCAGGACAGGGCAAACAGGCCACCAGCGCTCCAGAGGAGCTCTCCAAGAGTGGCCAGTCCAGTGCCAAGCTCGGAAAAGCAAATGAAGACACTCCCAGTTGCCAGCTAAATTTAGATTTCTCTCAACAATTACTTTAAAAGCAAGGAGAAGGACCTTGCTGAGCATGACTGATCACTGCACTTCATGAACCATGCACTCAGGTCTTTGTTGCCTCCAAAGCAGTTCCTGCATCTTCTGCAAGCATGAATCCTATGGATTTATACTAAATGCTCTTCAGCCTTGTTAGCAACAGCCAGTGAGACAATCAGCACGTGCTAAAGTCCTGCTCTGACAGTGCAATCAATTAAATATCAATTAATCAGTTAATCAGTACAGAGGATACAGACAACAAGGCTATGATGGCCGGTTTCTAACCCTGCATGTTTCATGCTAGTCCCACACCTGCAGCTTGACAGAATTGTTATTTTCTTGCTGATTTCAGGATGGGTTTCAGGCTGGGATTTCCAAGCTGTGCGGCAGAGCTGGGCCAGCATTACCAGGGCATTCCCACAGGCACCCACAAACACAGCTAAAGAGCTTCCTTCCTCCACATCTCCCGTGTTTGCACGTTCTACCATGCCCATTTTCAGACAGAAAATCACAGAGAATTTGGAGAAAAAAGTGTTCAAGAATTTTGGAATTTGCTCCTGAAAAGGATGAAACTAAATTTGTTGTGGAAGCTGTCTCAAATTCCCAGCTGTGGCAATAGGACAGATGCCAAAGCCATGGTGTCCCAGACCTTGCTCTTAGGAGTCTGTCTCCAGAGCACTCTTTGTTCTTCCTGCCTTTCTCCTTTGCTCCGTGACCTTTCACACTGGGACATCTCCCCATCTGCGTCCTTTCACCCTGTGAACCCCTGAACACTTGTGCCAGTAAGGCCAGGACAGGTGGCCCCAGAGACCTTTTCACCTCGATTTGTCCTGCCTGTGCCTTAACCTGATTTGGATGTGTCTGTGATGTGAGTGATACACCTACCCAGAGCCCGAGACCTCCAGAAGCCACTGCTCGTTTCCATAGACCCCCATAAATGGATAACTGGCTCTTTTAATCTTGTTACTAAATTGTAATGGAATTATCCCTCTAATCCTTTGGAGCAAGAGCAGAACTCAGCCACCAATATAAAATAATAAAAAAAAAACCTGCAGTAATCATAGATTTTTAAAGTATTTATTTTGTGCTGCTCTCAGATAGGCTGTATGTAAAATTTTATTTCTGAGGAATAATGTCACACAGTGCACATTGTGGCTGCTCTGTCATTAAGTCCTTTTTAATCTGCCGTGTGTGTGGAGGTGCAGTGCTTTCCCATCACAGCTCCCTCCTGCCAGACTCCTCATTAATGGCGTTAGGGGATTATCAGAAAGAGGCGGAATTACCCAGCTACAGGAGGTTTTTGCTCTGATCTGCTTAGCAGCCCAGGCCATTCCAGGGCAGGAGGGCTCAGCGTGTAAGCCTGTTTCCTTCTCAGGACCATGTGCTCCTCACTGCTCTATTTTCTAACAAGAAACTTTCTAGCTGCTAAATCTGTTTAGAGTGATTGGTTCCTGCTGCTGCTCTGTCTGTCTGTCTGTCTGCTTCCTCACAGGCAGGAGCTGCCAAGTTGGGCTGTTGGCACTGCTGGCAGTGGGATGGGAGGCAGAGATGGAGCCAGCAGCAACGCTGGGAGCTGGGGCTGCCTGGGCATTGTCACAGCAAGCAGGGCAAAAGCACATTTATCCAGAAACCCCTGGCAATAGGATGGGGGATGCAGCTGGCTCTGGAGCCTGAGGTACCTGGTGCCATCAGGAAGAGGCAGCTGGTGCTGCTACGGTCAGTGCACGGAGCCATCCTGCTGCCACCCACGCCGTGCTGCCTCTGAGCTGCACTAACAGGTTCTGCTCATCCCCGCCCTGCGAGGAGGGTGGTGGCACAGAGATGGGGCTGGGCAGGGAAGGGTGGTGACACAGAGATGGGGACTGGGCAGAGGAGGGTGGTGGCACAGAGATGGGGCTGGGCAGGGGAGGGTGGTGACACAGAGATGGGGACTGGGCAGAGGAGGGTGGTGACACAGAGATGGGGACTGGGCAGGGGAGATTGGTGACACAGAGATGGCACTGGGCAGAGGAAGGTGGTGACACAGAGATGGGGCTGGGCAGGGGAGATTGGTGACACAGAGATGGGACTGGGCAGGGGAGGGTGGTGACACAGAGATGGGGCTGGGCAGGGGAGGGTGGTGGCACAGAGATGGGGCTGGGCAGGGGGAGGTGGTGACACAGAGATGGGGCTGGGCAGGGGAGATTGGTGACACAGAGATGGGACTGGGCAGGGGAGGGTGGTGACACAGAGATGGGGCTGGGCAGGGGAGGGTGGTGGCACAGAGATGGGACTGGGCAGGGGAGGGTGGTGACACAGAGATGGGGCTGGGCAGGGGAGGGTGGTGGCACAGAGATGGGACTGGGCAGGGGGAGGTGGTGACACAGAGATGGGGACTGGGCAGAGGAGGGTGGTGACACAGAGATGAGGAGTGAGCAAAGGAAGGTGGTGGCACAGAGATGGGGACTGGGCAGAGGAAGGCAGTGACACAGAGATGGGGCTGGGCAGAGGAGGGTGGTGACACAGAGATGAGGACTAGGCAGGGGAGATTGGCGACACAGAGATGGGGACTGGGCAGAGGAAGGCAGTGACACAGAGATGGGGCTGGGTAGGGGGAGGTGGTGACACAGAGATGGGGCTGGGCAGGGGAGATTGGTGACACAGAGATGGGGACTGGGCAGAGGAGGGTGGTGACACAGAGATGGGGCTGGGCAGGGGGAGGTGGTGACACAGAGATGGGGCTGGGCAGGGGAGATTGGTGACACAGAGATGGGGACTGGGCAGAGGAGGGTGGTGACACAGAGATGGGGCTGGGCAGGGGGAGGTGGTGACACAGAGATGGGGCTGGGCAGGGGGAGGTGGTGACACAGAGATGGGGCTGGGCAGAGGAAGGCAGTGACACAGAGATGGGGACTGGGTAGGGGGAGGGTGGTGACACAGAGATGGGGGCTGGGCAGGGGAGATTGGTGACACAGAGATGGGGGCTGGGCAGAGGAGGGTGGTGACACAGAGATGGGGACTGGGCAGAGGAGGGTGGTGACACAGAGATGGGGAGTGAGCAAAGGAAGGTGGTGGCACAGAGATGGGGACTGGGCAGAGGAAGGCAGTGACACAGAGATGGGGCTGGGTAGGGGGAGGTGGTGGCACAGAGATGGGGACTGGGCATCAGAGGCTGCAGCCAGGCTGGGCCAGCACAGTGAGAGGGGTTTGTGTCCCACAGCACAACCCTGCTGGTGTGGGTGCACAAGGGAAATCACCTGGCTGGTGCAGGAACACCCCCTGCAATCAGGACATGGCCAGGAACACAGGGCCATTCCTGTGACGGTGTGAGGAGCTGCAGCCCTGGTTTGCTCCCGCCTGGCACGTGGGCGAGGCAGGCAGTGGGAGAGCAGAGGGTGAGGGACGTGCCAGCATCCTGTCACAAAGCATTTGCTGACCTTTCCATAAATATTCCTCAGAAAGGCTAAGTGCCCGGGTCAGTTGCGAGGTGCTGCGCTCAGCGCTGTGCTGGGGGCTGCTGTGACAAACGGCAGCTGAGCTGAGCTGAGCCGAGCTGAGCCGAGCTGAGCACTGCGGCCCTGCCAGCGTGTGGGGGCTGCTGCTGGCACTGCCTGCCTGGGCAGGTGAGGCTTCAGGGGACCCAAGGCAGTTCTGCCCTCAAACAAGTGAATGCTGCGGAATGCAAGACATTTATGAAATGCTGCTTCCCACTTGATGGCTTTGCCTGGATTTTCTAACCCTAAATTAAAGAGGTCTTGTCCGTTCCCATTGAAAACACCAGATATGAAGTGGAAGGAGTTTAGTGGAAGGTCACATCACCTGACTTAAAACAACATTACATGAGGAGAAACAAAGGGCTTCACTGGCAGGATTTAAAATATGACATGTATTCCCTCTTTTTTTGTCATTTGATGGCAGAAATTATAACATGGAAATGAAAGCTTGGAGATTCGTACAGTGAATCTAATAGCCCAGGCCCTGAAAAAACTGTGCTGCTACATTCGATCACCCCATAAGCACAGTCTGTCAGGAGGATGTCTGTGGCTGGCATGCACTTTACCAGTTCTAACAGTCTGCAAAAAACCTGGTGGCTTCTGCCATCAGCTTAACTCTGGGTCACCCTGGCCCAGCTTGCAGCGGTGCAAATGGAGCAGATTCGATAGCACCTGGTGACAGATGCCCATGGGAGTGTCTGAGCAGAGGAGGCTGCGCTGGCTGAGCTGGGCTGGAGCGGAGCAGCTGCAGCCGCGGCTCTCCGTGCTCTGTGAGCAGGCAGGCCGTGGGGAGGGCGGCAGGGCAGAGCCTTGCTGCACCACGAGCCTTCAGCACGCTTCCCCCTCCGTGCCCAGCAGCTGGCACGGCCCGGCAGAGCCTTCCTGAGCTCTGCCCCCGCTCTGCTCCAGCGCTGTGTGCGCTGTGCGCGCCGCTCCTGCACGGCTCCCCTCGCCCGATGCCCTCCCGCTTCCCGGGGGTGCTGGCACGGACTCTGCGTTGCCAAAGGCGGTGCCAGGAGCTCACACCCGCTCAGACACGTGGGAATGCTGCGGGGGCTGGCAGCAGCGGGCTCGCTGTGCCCCCGTGCTGACACCAGCCCGCGGCGGGCTGGGGCTGCTCCGTGACAGGGAGTGCAGGAACGCTGTGCGTGGGAATGCCTCGGGCCCCCGCCTGCAGAGATTTATCGACGTGCTTAACTCTTAGCAGATGAGAAATCCCATCGGGACTATGCATATGCTACAGGTTAAAGACAGGCATAAAGCTTTGAAGAGTCTAAATCTTGGATTATAAAGATTATAAATTTTCAGAGGACGAGGACAGCGTCTGTCTGGATGGCAGCAGGGTCCTGCAGGTGAAGGACAGGGCCTGCCTGCAGCTGCACCACCTCACCTTCCTCCCCCAGCGGGTTCTGGTGCCAGGACTGCCCCAGTGTGCTGCCCTCTGGGTGCCTGGCACGGCTGAGGAGGGCTGGGCAGGCTGCTGCTCGTGGTGTGGTGGCAGGGGATGCATTCCGCAGCACACCGGCCTCAGCAGCCCAGAGGGAAGGGAATGCAATGAGAAACAGATGATTTATCCATTGGGAAGGGAATGCAATGAGAAACAGATGATTTATCCATTCCTGGAGCGCTCAAACTCATCACCAGGGCTGTGGGGCAAGTAGCAGGCACCTGGTGACCAGCAGAGCCCGTGGGTGACCAGCACAGCCCGTGGGTGACCAGCACAGCCCAAGGGTGACCAGCACAGCCCATGGGTGACCAGCAGAGCCTGTGAGTGACCAGCAGAGCCCGTGGGTGACCAGCACAGCCCAAGAGTGACCAGCACAGCCCAAGAGTGACCAGCAGAGCCCAAGGGTGACCAGCAGGGCCCGTGGGTGACCAACAGGGCCTGTGAGTGACCAGCAGAGCCCAAGGGTGACCAGCAGAGCCCAAGGGTGACCAGCAGAGCCCATGGGTGACCAGCAGGGCCCGTGGGTGACCAGCAGAGCCCAAGGGTGACCAGCAGGGCCCGTGGGTGACCAACAGGGCCTGTGGGTGACCAGCACAGCCCAAGGGTGACCAGCAGAGCCCGTGGGTGACCAGCGCAGCCCAAGCGTGACCAGCAGAGCCCGTGGGTGACCAGCAGGGCCCGTGGGTGACCAGCAGGGCCCGTGGGTGACCAGCAGAGCCCGTGGGTGACCAGCAGAGCCCAAGGGTGACCAGCAGGGCCCGTGGGTGACCAGCAGGGCCCGTGGGTGACCAGCAGGGCCCGTGGGTGACCAGCAGAGCCCGTGGGTGACCAGCAGAGCCCAAGGGTGACCAGCAGAGCCCGTGGGTGACCAGCAGGGCCCGTGGGTGACCAGCAGAGCCCGTGGGTGACCAGCAGAGCCCAAGGGTGACCAGCAGAACCCAAGGGTGCAGGGCTTCACACGGGCATCAGCCCCTTGCCTGCTGCAGCCATGCCAGGGAGAGCTGGTACAGCAAGAACTGAACACAAAGCTGGGGCTGTGCCCGAGCTTTGCCAGGGCAGCCTTGCCCAGGTGCCAGGCAGCAGGGCCATGGTGCAGGTCTGCTGTTGGGGGTCCCAGCTGGGCCCCAGTGACCCAGCCCTGTCACAGGGAATGCCCCAGCATGGCAGTGCCACCAGCCACCCAGCTTTGCTGGGGACCATTTCCAAAAGATGGAGCAAGGAGAAACCATTTCCTGCTACTCTGTACTTTTAATCCATATTTTCACAGTTCTGCCTGTCCTAAATCCCGAGCAGATGGTGCAACTCAGCCCAGCTCCTCAGTTTGATGATCCCTGGGGCCTTCCTGCAAAGTGTACATTTCAAAGGATAATTCCACGAGCACTTCTTACCCTGATCTGGAGCTTTCTGAGCACCCGTGCCCTTCATCCCTCTTCGCAGCCCCGCCCTGCCTCAGCGCAGCTTCCACCGGGGTTCCCTTTCCATTTAAAAGCTTGGCGGAGTCGCAGGCTCCTACGGCCTTTGAAGCAAAGGGAGCTCTGAAGTGCAAGAACCGAAAGAAGAGCAAAAAGAGAAAAGGAGGAAAATGCCCTTACGAGTTCCCTGATTTATCCCGCAGAATCCGGGGCCACCCCCAGCGCCCGAGCAGGGTAAGAAGCTGTCCCCCAGCCCGGGGTGACACCGCGGGCAGAGTCTGCCCCTCCAGAGGAGCCCCTTCCCCACACCCACAGCCCCTTTTTGTGCTCGAGGAGCATTTCTGCACTAACAAACCCCGTTTGATAATTGTGTTGCAAAAGCCTCGCTCTGAATATTTAATAGAATTATTGCTAGTTATCAGCGCGGGGAGGTGATAAATCACTGCCGCCTTTGCCCACCACCAGCCAGAGCCATTAGCGGGATTCAATCACGGTTCCCACCCTGCCCTCGGGCCGGGATGACCATGAATTAAAAAGCAAAACAAACAATCATCCTTTCCCCCGCACCCGTCTGGCGGCCCGGGCTCCATCCCGAGCAAACGAAGGCGCAGCTCTGGGCTGGGTCCGCCGCCCCCGGCCCCGCTCGGCCCCCTCCCCGCCGCAGCGAGGTGATCTTTTAGCTGCCCTTTGTCTCGGGAAAAAAATTAATTCTCATTTGCATTACCTCGACTAAATGTCACCCACCGATATTTTGTTAGACATTAGCAATGCTGGCAGAGAGGGGCACGGGATAATTGCGTTCTGCCTAGCGCTGGGATTTACATAATTTCAGACAGCAATTAAAGAATCCCTGGGAATTTTTTTTTCCCTTCCAACCTCTCCTACAAAGAAAGTGTTCGTTTACATTAAGCGCTCAGCTCCTCGCTGTTCATTTGCATAAAATTAAAGGTTTTTGTGTTCTGGAACAGCAGGGTAACATTTAAAATTCCGTTTCAAAAAGCTCACCTTAGAATAATAAAATGTTAATATCATTTCACGGGCTGGAGAAGGTTGCCAGCTGCCTTTCACTTCAAACTTTTACCCAATACTAACTGTTAGGGTGGGTGATATTATTATTATTTTTTTTGTTAAGATATAAACTTTCTTGAAAAAGTGGAGGGCTGTGAATGTGCCTGTGGATAGGTCTCTGCAGGGCTACTCCAGAGCAGAATGTTTGTTTACTCCATAGTTTTTTAATTAAAAAATCATGCAAAAGAGCAGCAGCGGAATATTACAGGCTTTAATGTGCCGTCATACTCCATACTAGGAGAGGAAATGCAATTTGGGCCGAACCCCGTTCATCGGCATCCACGGAGCACCGGTGAGCTCCTCGGGGGCTGCGGTGCCGCGGGGGCCGGGGGGAGCTGAGCTGAGCTGAGCCCCGCTCCTGGCTCCCGGCTGGGGGGTCCCTGCAGGCCCCCTCCCCTCCTGCGGGATCCCCTGCAGCCCGGGGGTGGGGGCTGCCGAGGGGCGGCACTTGGCACCCACCCACGGCAGCCTCCCGGCCCCTGGCACTGGGGCACCCCGCCTTTCATCCTCCCTGGAACTGGGGCTCCCACCCATGACAGCCTCCCTGGCACTGGGGCTCCCACCCACGGCAGCCTCCCGGCCCCTGGGACTGGGGCTCCCCGCCTTTCATCCTCCCTGGAACTGGGGCTCCCATGCACGGCAGCCTCCCGGCCCCTGGCACTGGGGCTCCCCGCCTTTCATCCTCCCTGGAACTGGGGCTGCCACCCCTGCGCCCTCCCAGAGTCCTGGAATTGGGGCTCATACCCCAGACCCTCCCTGGAATTGGGGCTCCCACCCCAGACCCTCCCTGGAACGGGGGCTCCCATCTCCCGGACCCCTGGCATTGGGGCTGCCACCCCCGCACGCTCCAGGGCCTCTCGCTGGGCTCTCCCCGGAGCCCGCAGTCACCGAGGAGCAGGGTGAGCGCTCGGGGGGCTCCGAGCCCCCGTGTGCGGGCCGGGGCTGGGAGCCGGGGCCACTCTCCGAGCTGCAGCTCCCGCAGCCATCAGCTGCCTTCGCTCTGAGCCCTCTGGCAGCTCCGAACAATAAAAAATGGCAAAAACAATTAAAAAAAAAAAACAAAAGAATCCTTCCGTTGGAGGATGGCACTGCTGAGGTCCCTGGGTGACCTTGCTGGTGTCACCAGGGTGTCCCACCTGGGCAGGCAGCTGTGACAGCACCGCCCGTCCCGGGCACTGCTCTGGCCCTGCCCACCCTCGCCTGCCCTCGCCCCCGTCCCGTGTCCCTGCCCCGTGTCCCTGCCCGGTGTCCCTGCCCGGTGTCCCCACCGGGTCCCCGCCGCTTTCCCTCCGGAGGGACTCGGGGAGCAGGCGAGCAGGGAGCACATCTTCCACCTGGCGTCCTCTTGCCTGCCACCATTTGGGGCTGCTGTAGGATTGTAGCAAAAAGCGTTTCATTGAAAATGAATCGGAATCGCAGCCGTTGTGGGAGGATAGCGAGCACAGCCTGCAGTCCCTGGTGCCCGTGTGGATTCCTGCTCCGTCTCCAGCCGCTGCAGCTGCCCCGTGCCCGCGATGCTGCCCCGTTCTCTCAGTGATGGGCACGGGCAATCCGCACCTTTGCGGTGGCACGGCCTCAGGCTCAGGCTCACGAGCACCCAGCTCTCCAGCAGCTGTGAATGCTCTCCAAACTCCCCCGTGTTCCCGGCAGGGGGAATTGTCCCGGTACAAACGGTACCGAGCACATCAGCGTGCCCTGTCCTTCGCAGCAGCGCTCACAGCGGAGCCGTGCCAGTCCCGTGCCAGTCCCGTGCCAGGCAGTGTCCTTGTCATCCCCAGCTCCTGTGCTCCTGGCACGCTGCTCCTGGCAGGCTTTGAGAGCCCAGCTGCTGTGGGGGAACAAAGCAACAAGAGGCAGCAAAGCTGACCGTGAGGAGCGAAAGGTTTTACCTGGGCAGGAGCGGAGTAACCCCAGGAAGCAAACTTAAAAATGTGAAGGAGAAAAGATTTACTTTGGAATTTGTCCTAGGAAAAGTCTTTAATTCCTTTTACGTTTTTTCATTTCAAAATTTGTTTTCATTACTTTTACATTATTTTATGACATCAGTAGTAGCGCATAATGTGACCTGTCATATCATGTCAAGTCATGTCATAATATGCATAATAGTAGAGAAGTGCATAATATTACATGTCATATTGACATAATCAGAATATTCTATTATTATTGACTTCGTCAAACTAATTATAAAAAAGGCATGAAATACTTTGCTGAAGAAAATAAGATTTAGAAGGTGCAACGTACAAAAATTAGTTATTTCCCTTTGCAGCCACATTTTTAGGTATTTTTAATGCATTTTAATGAAAATATTTACATTTGCATATTTTTACATCATGTTATGCACAGCTGTATGTAACTCCATGGAAAAATGGAATAAGATAAATTAAAACAGTCCAAGTCAAATTTTCTGCTTAAAATTATTACTTTTTTTTTCATAATAGACAATTCTCAAAAGAACAATCAGCAAACTCTTCTGCATGTGAAATCTAAAAGTCCCTCTTGTGAAACCCCTTCCCGGGAGCAGCAGCTGTGAGCAAGACTCTGTGTGTTTGTGTGTGTCCAGAGCCAGGCAGTGGAGCTGGGGAGGGGCCGGGGGGGCTGCGAGGGGCTCACCCGGACAAAAGGGGGCTCAGGGGGCTCTTCTGCCCCTCCTGACAGGGGAGGGCTTGGGCTCTGCTCCCTGGGAACAAGGGACCGGACAAGGAGCACCTGGGGAGGTGCAGGTGTGGCACCAGGGGATGTGCAGGTGTGGCACCTGGGGAGGTGCAGGTGTGGCCCAGGGGACATGCAGGTGTGGCACCTGGGGATGTGCAGGTGTGGCACCTGGGGATGTGCAGGTGTGGCACCTGGGGACGTGCAGATGTGGCACTCGGGGACGTGCAGATGTGGTATCTGGGGACGTGGGTTCGTGGTGGCCTTGGTGCCACCTGGGGCTGGACTGGGTGATCCTAGAGGGTTTTCCCAGCCTCAGTGACCCCGCGAGTCTCTCTGGACAGACCCTGCAGAGCTGCTGGCAGCTCGTGGTGCCGGGGAGGGCAGTGCTGGGGGTCCCTGCAGGTGTGACACCCCACCTGGTGCCCTGCGGAGCCCGTGCCCCTCGTGTGTCACAGCCCTGCTGCACACCCGGAGCCCCCCGGGGTTTCTAATTGACTCGACACCTTATAAATTGCCAAACTTGGTTGTGATTGCTGTGAAGAATGGTACTTTAAAGGACTCAATATCTCTATATCTCCCTTTGATAAACATTGGCTTTCTGAGCTTAGATCTTATTTATTTACCCTTGGAGCAGGTTCATTACTATGTATTAGGTGGATATGACATATTTATGGAAATATGGGGACTCTTTGTGGAATATATTAAGATTAAATAAATCATTGACTATGTGGTCAAGAACTACAGCAATCCTGATGAATGACTCCATGATTTTTTTCTGAATCCTTGCATAATTTTAAGAGCCATCCCCTTTGTCTCCCTGGACTCCTGCAGAACTTCCTGCACCACCCGGACCACGCTGGGGAAGGCAGGACGTGCACCTTGCACGGGAGGCAGCCCCAGGTCCCAGGTGGCCCATGGGGAAAGCACCTGAGAGGCTGCCAGACACAGAAACCCACCCCTGGGAACCTGCTTAGCAGCCTGAGAAATGGTTCCAATTTGGTTATCCCGCATCCCAGCCTCTGTGATCTGCCGTGTGCATCCATTAGCCAATAAATTTACATACCTAATGGCACAATTCCCCAAATTAGTGATAATTACATTTAAAGCAGCTATTTTGATACAAACCAAGGAGAGCCACGGCTAATGACATCAGTGTGATTTCCTGTGCCCCACGGCCTCAGTACAGGCCCTGGAGATGGGCAGAGCACAGTCCATGGAGCCAGAGCTCCTGCTGGCTCGGGCTGTTCCTCCTGCACCAGGTGCCTTTGCTCTCCAGCCCTGCTGCCCCTGCTGCCCCCCGGGCTCCTGCAGGGCCGGGCACGGGCTGGGCATGTGCCACCTGTGCCTTTGGCTCGGGACAGCCAACAAACACCTGCAAATACTGGGGATTCTTAAGGGTAGTTAAGTAGCAAACTATCTGTTGATAATAAAATTTGCTTGCTTCTCACAGATATCCAATTTGCCTACTATCCAAAGAAAGGAATTGGGTGTCTGCTTCCTAAATTGTTTTAATCTCTGGCAAAGAGTGCTTCTGGCAGAGTCCCTCAGCTGGAAAATAGGAAATGAGTTAGAAACAACAGACAAACGTGAATAATGCAGAGCTTAAGATGTCTGATCATGATCTTGAGGAGAGAACTTTAAATAGATTCCTCAATCCACCTGCCTGGGGTCCCCTGGGAAGGAGTGCACTCCTCCTGAGGAGAACGCCAGGTCAGGTCTGGCAGTGATGTGCACTCCCACAGTGTGGGAGCAAGGGGGATGTGGCAGAGGGGCCTTGGTGCCACCTGGCCAGGCCTGGGGGTGCCCACGGTGCTGGGCACTGACGGGATCCTGTGGGCTTTAACAACATGAGTGTTTCTCCATGTTCCCTCGAGGGTTCATGCCCATCCCCTGCTCTGAGCCCCCAGCACTGCCCACACTCACACCAGTGCTGCCAGCGAGGACTGTGGCTCCTGCTGCCCCCAGCTCACCCAGCCAGGTGCCCCTCACCTGTCCCCTCCTGTGCCCGGGCCACCTGCACATCCCTGCCATCAGGCTGCACCTTTGCTGTAGCTTTATAAATATTCTCTCAGAAGATCCTCAGATATTTTCCACAATAGCATGAAAGGATTGCTAGATATTACGGGATCCTGGGGAAAAACCCCTGTGGCTGTTGTCCTGCTGCGAGGCTCTGTGTTCCGGTCCCTGCAGCCACGTTATCCCTCCCCGTGGTGCTCCCTGAGCTCCTCCATGCAGGTGGGCATGCAGGTGGGCATGCAGGTGCCCCTCAAGGCCCCACGGCAGCTCCTCCCCAGGCTGGCCCTGCCCCGTGCCCCGGGCTCGGCCCTGGCACAGCCCAGGGCAGCTCTCCCCAAACCCACCCCGTGCTGGGCAGGGCCCTCCCGAGGCAGCCTGCTGCTCCAGATGGATCCATCCCTCCTGTGCTCACAGTCCCCACCCTCCCGGGAGGACAGGCACCCGGGGCTGCACGATGCCATAGCTGCCCTGAGCACAGAGGAACTGCTCCTTCCCATCATGCTAAGTGAAACAATTCAAACCGGGAAAATCTTGATAAAAGTTTAATTAGGAAAACGGACTCCATCTGTAACGTATCCCTGTTCTCCCCATGTATTAACCCTTTTGCCATAAATCTGCCACCCTTGAAGAAACCTGCCTTCCTCACAAAACCTACTCAGGGTTCACATTATTTTAATCAGTTAGAGGGGTTTAATACATTATTGATTTTTAGGAGAATTGAAAAAGCTCCCGTATTAAGTCCAGGTTGCTTATTCTTTCTGTATATGACATTCAGGTACTTGTGAAAAATTATACCAATTATGAAATCAGCCATTTACTGCTTCAAAGTGCAATCAGTTGTCACACTGGAAAGCACTTGCTCCTGAATATTATTAGTTGGGCTATGTGCACAGGAAAGTGCTGAGAGGAAAGACTTTAACCAAAGGGCAATTGCATGAAATTTACTTAGAAATAGCTATTTATCACCCTTGGATTTCCTACTGTTCAAATCCACTGCAGACACTTTATGGAATGAAACAGCCATCTCACCAACGTAACTCAGCCAACTGAGGGGTTTTTTCCTCACTGACATTAAATGAAAAATTTAGAAGTCATTGTAACAGCTTAAAGATGCATTATCCTTTTTGATGTGCAATTTTAACTTCATATCAAAAGCCATATAAAATAACCCCCGCACAAACACAAAAAAGGAACTTTTAAAAGTTTTATGACACGTAGTTCATCTTACCTTTTATGCATCTACCAGGCACAGCTTCTCCTGCTGTTCTCAGAGACCATTGCGTGATTACCACGATGGGGGAGAAAATATTGCCAGAGCAGAGGCAGCCAAAGGGAGGCTTGGGCTCTGGAGCCTGGGAGACACAGGGGAGCTGAGGCTCACCACTCTGAGCCTGCCGAGGAGAGCTGCCCCCAGAGCAGCCTTCAGCTGTGTCACAACTGCCACCAGTAATGGGCTCTGCTGCGGGCGCTGGAGGGAGAGGCAGCATAAATTACAGACAGGACACTCAGGAGAAATTCCTTGCTCGGTACAGATGTCTTGTCTGCTTGTTTTCCAGGGCAAACAAGAATTTTGGAAGTCAAGGGCAACCTCTGGAAGCAGGAATGGACCTGGTCAGCCTGGGAGGGCTGGCACAGCAGCAGGGTCATGCAGGACCAACAGGAATTTGATTACTGACTGTGTTATTTGCCACAATCAAACCCCACACTCAGGGAAACAGGCAACTTGAGAATTATGCTGTTCTAGAGTTTCAGGTCCAAATGAAGAAGGGGAGAGGAGAGTCTCAGGGGAGCTGCTGCCCTGACACCAGCACTGTGTGGGCACCACAGTGTCAGGCATGGCATGCTGCAAACTGCAGCAGCAATGCTCTTAACAGGTGATGCCAACCAAGCCCTAACAGCCAGCTTTACAGCACAGAAATAATGCAAAACCAGAACACTTATGATATTTTAACTTAGCAAAAGGATTGTTATAAGACCATTTAATTTAATAAATAGTAAAGTATTTATAAACGAACCATTTCATAAAGTGTTACCAATTTCTCACACGCAATAATATGATTTGCACAAACGTTTGTCCTTGAGGCAATAGAAATTTTCTTTGCAAATCAATCCTTGCAGGGATTGTAATTAGTATCCGCTAAGGCAGCTCGCTGTACCTGTAGCTGTGCTGCTCCCATGAAACCCTGACTGCTGCAAGCTCTCACACAAAGCCAACGACACAGAAGGAAAATGCACACGTTGTCTAGACTATTCATTTTAATCAGGCAAGAGTGATTTTTTGTGGCCCATTTGATATGACTTTTACACAAGATACAACCTCGCTCCACAGGGGCTGGCAGAAAAGGTCAACACTGCTGTATAAAAATACATTTAAAGAAGGAGTTTAGAGAAGCAAAACCTGCAGCCAAGGCCCAGCACTGCTCAGGCAGAGCTGCAGATGTTGTGGCTGTGTGATTCCTGAGAAATTTATAGATTCATCAGTTTTTATTAAATGCACAAAATTTTAAAAAATTTGAGAACTTATTTTCTGTCCAGGAGCCATAGGGACAAAAGCCACAATCCAGCTGTCCCTGGTCTGGGACATGCCACCCCTGGGTGCCCACATATCCTCCGGTGGCTGTCCCAGGATGCTGGCACCCCCTGGCACGGCCACAGCCTCACTGGGAGCAGCTCTGCACTGACCCTGCCATGGGGACAGGAGCCTCTGGCCCCTGGGACACAGCCTGAGGCAGGGCTGTCTGTCTGTCTGTCTGTCTGTCTGTCCGTCCGTCGGGGGGTCTGCCTGGAGCACCCCTCTGTCTCCAGCTGCACTCTGACTGCCCCCAAACTGCACAGCAGGAGCTGGATTATTCTGTGAATAGGGTCTGAAATTCCAGCTGCAGGTCTGAGTCCCAGCTTTAATCATGCCATTCATCATCATTACCCACAGCCACTGCACTGGCTGCCCCACAGGCAGCGGCAGGGGCAGGGGCTGATGATCTCTGTCCCTTTCTCCCTCTGAAGGAGGAGAAGCCAGGCGTCAGTAAGATCATTGATCTGGAGCGTTCCCGTCCTCCTGAGCAAGGAGGACGTTAATTTATCACAGGTTGGAGAAAACCCAGTCTTTAAATTCTCTGCTCGCTGTTAATTAAACAAAAACCAACTGTGTTTGCTAAGGCTTGCTCCGAGGGCCCAGCTGCCCTGGCACAGCCTGTCCTGGGGCACTGGGTGATCCCTCCTCTGTCCCCGCTGCACGAACACCAGGACAGGGGTGGCTGCACCTGCCTGCTGTGCCTCAGGGCCCTCGTGTCCCCTGAGCGCATTATCTGTGTAGGACAGTGCAGGGACGAGGAGGGGCTCCTTTGGAAAGGGCAGAATCTCCTCTGTCCGCAGAGGAAACTCCAGCCCCTGCAGCCCCCTCCAGGAGCAGCCACAGGTGCACGGAGCAAAACAGCCAAACCTGGCTGCGAGGCTGCCTGGAGATTCCCTCGGCATGCTCCAAGGTGTGAGGGAGAGATTAATCTTAATAATTACTGTCCTTAGCTTGCCTGGCCCCATCCAGGTGCCCGTGTCCCCTGGAATGTGCAGGTCTCCCGTGCCCTGGCCTGCCCTGCTCCAGGGGCTGCAGCCAGCCTGCAGAGAACCCTCCATCCCAGCTGCCAAGCGCCTCGAGGCTTTTCCCCTCCTGTCCATGGAGTAAATGAAGTGGGGAGAGCAATAGAGTGCGCGCTGGTCGAGACTGACAAGCTCGAGCCTCTCCTGGAGCTGCTGTGCTGGTATTAAACAGACAAGACAAGCTTGCAGTCAGTTATCGGCCAAAAAAATAATGAAGGAACAAGTCAGCAGAGCAAAGCCAAGTCCCCCAGACCAGCCAAGTGGAGAATTTAATTTCGCACAGGTTCCCGGCAGCAGTGTCTCGGTCCGCGGCCCGAGCGCTCCGATGGCTCCAGCTCCGGCTCCCGGCCTGCCCCGGGCACCCCAACGGCTCCAGCTCCAGCTCCCGGCCTGCCCCGGGTACCCTGGGTACCCCAACAGCCCCATCCAGCTCCCGGCCTGCCCCGGGCACCCCAACAGCTCCAGCTCCAGCTCCCGGCCTGCCCCGGGTACCCTGGGTACCCCAACAGCTCCATCCAGCTCCCGGCCTGCCCTGGGCACCCCAACAGCCCCATCCAGCTCCCGGCCTGCCCCGGGTACCCTGGGTACCCCAACAGCTCCATCCAGCTCCCGGCCTGCCCTGGGCACCCCAACAGCCCCATCCAGCTCCCGGCCTGCCCCGGGTACCCTGAGTGCCCCAACAGCTCCAGCTCCCGGCCTGCCCTGGGTGCCCTCGCTGGGCTGGGGGTGCCAGGGGCACGGACTGCCCGTTCTGGCTGACTGCAGCCGGGCTGGGTCACTGCAGGGGTGGCTGTGCCTGGCCCTGGTGCCCGAGGGGCACCCACGGGTCCCTGCACGGCCACAGGCACAGAGCGACAGGGACAGCAGTGCCAGGGCAGGGACAGGAGAGGGGCAGTTTCCCCTCTCAGAACCAAGATGGCACAGCCAGAGGCAGTTTCCCCTCTCAAAGCCGGGATGGCAGAGCCAGAGGGAATTTCCCCTTTTCAGAGCACAGAGCCAGGATGGCAGAGCCAGAGGCAGTTTCCCCTCTCAGAGCCAGGATGGCAGACCCAGAGGAGCAGTTTCCCCTCTCAGAGCACAGAGCCAGGATGGCAGAGCCAGAGGAGCAGTTTCCCCTCTCAGAGCCAGGATGGCACAGCCAGAGGAGCAGTTTCCCCTCTCAGAGCCAGGATGGCACAGCCAGAGGCAGTTTCCCCTCTCAGAGCCCGGGGCAGCCCGTGCCAGCTCCCCGCGGCCGGCGGGCAGGGCTCGCAGGTGCCAGCAGCGCTGCCAGCAGCACCTGGGCAGAGCCGCACGGCACAAACGCGCTGGAGCGGCCCCTCCTGCCCGGGAGGAACCCCGCAGCGATTCCCAGCCCCGCACCCAGGTGTGCAGCCAAGGCACGGGCTCTGGAAGCGCCGGCAGCGCGGGCAGGGCGGGCAGGGCTGGGGGGTGCGCGGGGTGACCCCGCAGAGCCGCTCCCGACAATCGGAGCGAGGGTCCCGGTGGGGAGAGCCCCCAACGGGGGAAACAGCCCCGGAGAGCTGAGCCAGCATCCCGCCTGCCCCCGATTCCTCCTCTCGCTCCCCGGCTCTGATCTATAGCGGGACTCACCGGAGCGCCAGTAAAGCTTCAGAGATTGTTATGCTAAATGAGAGAAAAAGTAATTGCCTTTTCCCCATCTAGAACTCCAGATATATAACTTGGAGAAATATAATTAGCTGCTAACTTCAAAGATGCATTGGAATTTTTGTAATGGGCATTGAGACCCTGTATTAAAAAAAGCTAAAAGAAAAATGATACACTCCTTGTTGTAAATGGAATAAGACTTAAAGGTTTTAATTAGGATTCGCTGTGCATCTGCAGCTGGGAAAACAGAGAAATAGGAGAAATGACCTGCTAGTATCTTCCTGTTTGAAAAACACATATTGGGTAAGGAGCTTTCTGCAAAAATAATTGTGATACGTTTCTGATTTATGAACAATAATCATCTATTATTAAAAATAAAATGCTCTTTTTACTCTATTTAAATCGTTCCAAACAAATGGAGATTTTTGCAACAAAGACCTGGGGGTCTTGCCTGTTTGGCATGGGAACAGGGGCACTGTCACCCAGCAATGGTTGACACAGGTGTGTCCCTGGCTGGTGACATGGGCTACAGCACTGCTCAGGACTCTCCCCAAGTGCCGCCATCCCGGTCCCTGCCCATCCCGGACCCTGCCCATCCCGGTCCCTGCCCATCCCAGTCCCTGCCCATCCCTTGTCCCTGCCCATCCCGGGTCCCTGCCCATCCCAAGTTCTGCCCATCCCTTGTCCCTGCCCATCCCAAGTTCTGCCTATCCCAGTCCCTGCCCATCCCAGTCCCTGCCCATCCCAAGTTCTGCTCATCCCAAGTTCTGCCCATCCCGGTCCCTGCCCATCCCGGTCCCTGCCCATCCCAGTCCCTGCCCATCCCTTGTCCCTGCCCATCCCGGACCCTGCCCATCCCAAGTTCTGCCCATCCCTTGTCCCTGCCCATCCCAGTCCCTGCCCATCCCTTGTCCCTGCCCATCCCTTGTCCCTGCCCATCCCAGTCCCTGCCCATCCCTTGTCCCTGCCCATCCCAGTCCCTGCCCATCCCAAGTTCTGCCCATCCCAGTCCCTGCCCATCCCGGTCCCTGCCCATCCCAGTCCCTGCCCATCCCGGTCCCTGCCCATCCCAAGTTCTGCCCATCCCTTGTCCCTGCCCATCCCGGTCCCTGCCCATCCCGGTCCCTGCCCATCCCTTGTCCCTGCCCATCCCAGTCCCTGCCCATCCCGGGTCCCTGCCAGCCCCAGCAGCCCGGGGGTCCCCGGGAGGCTCGGGGGGAGCTGGTCCCAGCAGCCCAGGGAGGAGCTGCCACCCCCGTGTGCTGTGTGGAGGACATGATACTGAGCACTGGTAATACAATTTATTTCCACTAGTGAGTGAATTGCCCATAATTCATGACAAGTAGAGCCTCGAGTGATGATGAAGGTCAGCCCATCAGATCTGGAAATAAATTGTATCCTATTACAGCTCCTATTAGAGGTCTATTTATAGCAGGGGTTTGCAAACTCCTGGAAGCTGGGAGGGGTTTGGGCAGGATTTTTGCTTTCTGCTTGGATAGGGCGGGTTTGAGGACATGAAAAACCGATCTAAACAACCTGTGCTGCTGACACAAACCAGTGCCTGGGGTGGAGCAGCCTGCCTGCTGCAGAGGGACGCTGGGTCTGCAGTGACCAGGGGATTTAGGGCTGCAGGCACAGCCCAGGGCAGGGAAACCTGCACGGAAAATGCAGGAAAATGCACAGAAACGTGGGTGCTTTGAGGAGGCTGATCTAGAAAATGCCCAGGTGATGCTTTTACACTGTCAGCATGGCTTGTATCTGCTGAGAGCAGAGCAGTGCCTCTCTCCTCTGTCCTGTGTTTACCCCTCTATTTACCATGCCGCCGTAATCCCCAGGTGATAGATAATGTGCAGGATGTGGTTTGCCATGGAAACAGAGCCCTGCTTCTTTACATTTTTAAAAAGATTAATATTTCTCAGCTCGGTTTCATTATTCTGATATTAAAAATCATCAGTTATGCAGCAGTGCCAGCCCTCCCGGG
This sequence comes from Melospiza georgiana, assembly GCF_028018845.1. NCBI lineage: Eukaryota > Metazoa > Chordata > Aves > Passeriformes > Passerellidae > Melospiza > Melospiza georgiana. Next base: position 12,576,264 of record NC_080449.1, on the reverse strand, counting down.
CCATGAGTGCCCCTTCGGGCACAGCTCTCCTGCGGGCAGGATGCCCGGGCACAGGGACAGTGGGAGAGCACCTGGGGGCACCTTGGGCATAGCTCTGCCCTTGGGCACAGGGGGCAGTGGGACAGCACCTGGGGGCACCTTGGGCACGGCTCTCCTGTGGGCACAGGGGGCAGTGGGAGAGCACCTGGGGGCACCTTGGGCATAGCTCTGCCCTTGGGCACAGGGGCTGTGGGACAGCACCTGGGGGCACCTGGGGGCACCTTGGGCACGGCTCTGCCCTGTGCAGCTGCAGCCAGGGGTGGGCACACCCTGGCAATGCTCCAGGTGCAGGAACGGAGCTGCTGAGCCGTTTCTGCCTCTGCTTTGTGTCCCAGCTCGGCAGCTGCAGAGAGCACCTCAAAACCCATTCCATGCCAGAGCTCCTCACCCCTGGCAAAGGAGGGTGATGGATTTTAATGGTGCCCTCTGTCTCCTTGAAAAATACCTGAATTCCCAGAGGACTGACTGGGGACAGAGTTGGATTTCCTATTCTTTGAAGGACACAGGTTTGGGGAAATGAGTGCACTCCTGGTGGGAATGCAGCAGCTTTTCCTTCCCCAGGGCACCACCCATGGAGGGGCAGGGGTGGGCACGGCAGCCCAGGTGTGCCCAGACAGATGTGGAGAACCTGCTCGGGGTCAGGAGCCTCCCTCATGCTGGAAATGCCTGAACTTCAGTTCCTTAAATGCAAAGAAATCAGAAAAACAGCTGTCTTTTAAACCTCATAAATCTGTACAGTAAAATGTTTAGGCAAAACCATATTTTATTGTTTTTTGCTGTCAGAAACAAAGAATTAAGGGCCACGTGACTCAGTAATTGCTGTGGACTTTTTTTCTGACAAGAAACATTAAACTTAAAACTGTATTAAAACCATTTGACAATTTTTATGCTTTAACAGCTGAGAGTGAATAATGTTTTTTGCATATAAAACACTTTCTCTTGTCAGCCTATAAAACTGTCAGAAATAAATTCATCAAAAAAGATTATATAATTAAAAGTCACTACTTTTCTTTCTCTAGTTTAGTTGGAATTATTTGTTTGTCACTTTTTCAGGACCAAATTACGGCATTCAGAGACAACTTCCTTTGTTCAGACTATTGTGAAATGTATAATTCCTACAAAAGGAGCCCAACTTTCTCCTCTAATGTATCAATTCAATATCACTTCCTAGAAAATACTTTCAGATAGTTCTGTTTCTGAAAAGTGATTTTATTCTGCCGAGGAGCAGGCCCAGTAATGGAAAGCTTCCAAATGTAGAAATATTTTTCATTATTGAGCTGCATATAATTTATGGAAAATTGCTGAATTAATTTTAGCAAAGTAAATCAGTAGCACTTCAGATGGCAAATTCTCTCTTACACGAGGGCCATACAGGTGCTTCAAAGCTAAAGGAGCAGTATTGATTTTCGTGGCACAGGATCAGGAGAGGCTGGTGGGCTCCTGTGGCCCAGCTGGGTGTGTGATCTGGGGACAGTGCCAGCCCTGATCTCTGTCTGGGAGCAGTGGGGCAGCCGGGCTCTGTCAATGAGCTCTCCTCACAGTGAGAAACTGCGCTTGTCCGAGCTGCCTGGGTTTGGGGTGACTGCGTTTTCAAGGCTGGAGCTGATAATGGTTTATTGATCTGCTGTTAAGTTGTTGGAGCCTCAGTGGAGGCAGTGAAGCGATAGCGCCCGTTGCTGCCCTGTGGCTGCGCCTCCCTGGCACACAAGGGGGCTGCTGGGGCGGCCCCTCCGCGGTGACCCCAGGGCCGGGCTGCATTCTGTCCCGGCAGCAACGGGGCTGCTCTGAGGGGAGCAGAAGGGTCAGGGGGGCTGAGTTTGGGCTTTGCTGGCTTGGTGCTGTTCTGATCTGACGCATCAGGAGATGCAGCAGTGCTGTGAGTGATGATTTAATAAATGGGGGCGTGTTGAGAGGGGGTCCAGGCTGGGATCACTGTTCCTGCTGCTCCCCAGGCTGGGCAGGTCCCACTCACCCCAGAGGTGAGAGCACAGGCTGAGCTGAGAGTGTTGGCTCTTGGTATGGTAATTACGATCTGTGATTAATCCTGCCCGTGCTGAAGAGCTGTGCAAGCCTTTTTCAGAGGGTTCATCTCCACGTTTGCCTCTGCCGTGGGTAATGCAAGCTGACGGGAGCTGCTGCAGAGGGGTCTGTGCCACGGAGCTGCCCATGGCAGGGGTCAGGGCCCACAGGGTGGGCTCAGCGTGGGCTCAGCGTGCTGACCCGTGACCAGGGTTAACAGAGCCCAGCTTTGCCTCCTTCATCCTCCTGCCCACCCAGCACTGCACTCCAAGAGCAGCATGTGCCCTGTGGGCATTGCCGTGCTGGGCTGCCCCAGCAGCCTGAGGAGCTGCCAGCCACAGCCCCAGAGCCCAGCCCTGCCTCTGGCCGTGCTCAGCCAGGAAATTCTTTTGCTGGCAAGATATATTTATTTGAGAAAAGCTGGAAATACCTGGGAAGTTTGCTGGACCTTCAGTAGCTCTACAGTCATCATTTAAACAAGTTCATGCTCCATTAAAACCAGTTATTTAATACAATAATCATTCAATTAAAAACCTCTTGAAGCGCCTGCCAAAGCCTATTTGTATCAATACAATATTTTAATTGTAAATAGCAAAGTATGGTCCTGCCAACTGTGATTGTCAAGGAAACGTTCCCAAAAGGAGTGCTGAGCCTCAGGGAGGCTCTGGCAGCAGAGTGAGGCTTGGGCAAGGGCTGGGAGAGCTCCCTGGGCCAGAAGCACCTTTCCAGCCCCCTGTGCCCCCCGTGGGGGGGTCCAGCCAGGTCCCAGCCCCCTGTGCCCCCTGAGCCACGCTGGGCAGTGCCAGGGGCCAGAGGGATTTAGGGGCAGGACCTGTCCCAGTCCTGCTGCAGGGCTCTCTCCATGGACTCTCCCCCTGGCACCGATGGCACCAAGCCCAGGCTCAGTGCCCGGGAGCTCAGGGCACAGCCCTGTGTGGGATCATCCCTGCTGCCACCCTCCCACACCCTGCACTGGCCTCCCTGCATAGGTGCCATCACATAAATATTCCAGTCACTATCGCTTACTGTCAGACCCAATTTAGAAAAGTACCTGTCTGTTACAAATATTTTATAGTACTTGAATATGCAATTTATGTAACATGCCCAGCAAAAGAAATCCATTATACAGTTTTGTCTGATTGAAATTCTGGCATCGTAACAGTAGGAAAAAATTAAATTATTCTAGAAAGTTGCAGTCCATTATGAAGACCTAACTGCTCTTCTCTGAGAAAGCTGCTGCTGCCTCAGTGGTGCCAGCACTGTGATGTGAGCCCTGCGTGCCCTGGCTTCACTCCCACCTTGCCCAAGGAAAACTGGGCTTCCCTGGGCAGGCAGGCATTGTGTTCCTTCCCTGCAGCCCCCTGCAGCCCCCAGCCCCGGGGCTGCCTCTGCTCCTGCAGGGAAATGGGCTCGCAGCACATGGGGCCAAGCTGGAGGGTCCATGGAGCTCCCCTGCCCTCTGCCCTCCCCACTGATGGATGCTGCTCTCCAGCAGCCACTGGCTCTGGGCAGCTTCCCTTTCCTGTCTGGGGTCGGGGTGCTCTGGGCCACTTTCCCTCTGCCCTTTCAGAGGCACGGGGACCTGCACGGGCAGACCCCAGCAGGCTGGTGCCCCCTGCCCTGGGTGCTCTGGGCAGGGCAGAGCTGCTCCTCACTGCAGGCCCAGCGTCCTGCTGCCACAGCTCTGCAGGACACGAGGGAGGAGCTGGCTCCTCTGCCCCCTTTTCTGTATTCCAAGCACTGGAATCGGGGACAGCTCGTGGTTCTGCTGCTCTGGCACCAGCTGCCATTGAATTCCCATTACTTGTGTCTCCGGCGTCGGGTTCATTTACATTTTGCAAAGTTGCCTCTCTTTTACCTTGCACTGATTAGGTCTGTCTGAAGTAAATTACTGAGCTCATTGATCTGAACAGTTTTATTTCAATTGGGGTGAAGCACGCCCGGTGAGTGGCCCTGGCAGCAGCCCCCTGCCCACAGCCCTGAACAGCCCCACGGCCTTGGGAGCGCAGTGCTGCACGAAGGTATTTGAAATTGATGTCCACTCCTGCAGTGAAACATGTCTTCAAGTGTGTTTGGGGAGGAAAAACCAGGTCAGACTAGAGCGGAGAGTATTTATTTCCTCTGGGACTTTGTGTGTTACTTGTGGTATATTTTATGGATAGAGTCGGCCCCATATGTCTTGGGGAAGGTGTTTGGCTCAGCAATGTGCTAACAGTTAGTGTGCTAAGGAGCCCTTGTTTGGGTACTTTAGTTTTGACATTTAAATGCATTTTTCAAATACAGTGAGATGAATGTGATGTCACCGGGGAGTCGCGCAGGACTCTCAAGCATGAAAGCAGACGGTTGGGTTTTAATCTTTAACAGCACGCTGGCCTCTTGTCCCTGAAGGTCCCTCAGCAGAAGCTGTGTTGGGCCTTAGGTACCCACAATATCAGGTTCTTTATCCACTTATGACACTCTGTGCGAGAGAAAAATGTGTGTAATGCAAAAGTGATATTTAATGCCACTCACACCTTATTTTGTTTGACCATGGGAAATCTGGAGGCTAAAGATCTTTGTGGGCCTTGGCAACAGGCACTGGGGCAGACACAAAGGGTCTGGACTCCAGTGTTTGTTTTTATTGATGTATGGCTTGTGCAGCATGTGAGGATTGTGTGGTTGGGTTCTGCAGAGCAGTAACTGGTACAGCAGGGAAGGAAAGAGGTGAGGCAGGAGCCTGCCAGCCCTGTGCCCACACTGTGCCACCAGGCTCACACACACAGCAGCACTCCCCTCTCCAGGAGCCTCTTCACATCCACACCTCCCCATTCTGGAAACATCTGCAGCCTGTGCCTTTCACAGGGTTTCATCTTTGGGGAAAGATCACAGATAAACATGAACAAGCTTTTAATTATAAGATACTGATTGTTGGTTTGCACAGCAATATTTATTCAGTAAATTGCTAATTAATGCAAAGAAAGCTCCATGTGACATCAAATATTTGCTTCCATTTACACTACAAAATTTTATTTTTCACAATGATGACAGTAAATGAGATTTGTGAGGACAGGAAGGATAAGGGAACAATCATGGAATTGTTTAGGTTGGAGAAGCCCTGTGGGAGGATCAAGTCCAGCACTAACCCAGTGCTGTCACAGCCACCATTGACCCACGTCCCCAAGTGCCACATCTGCATGTTTTTAAATCATACCTGGGACGGTGCCTGCCCCGGGCAGCCTTTGGTCGATATTCAGGAGTAAGAAATTGCTGTTAGAAGAGCCCTTTCCAACAGCTGCATTCAACAGTGAGAAGAGACACAGAGTAGTCCCAAGGTGTGTGAGAAATTCAGTGTTAGGAGCACAGCCAGAAGTTACATGGCTTTACCTGACCTTGCTGAGGTGACCTGCAGCTGCCCTGTTGATATGGAGTAATTTATAGACATAAGGAAAAAGCTGAATTTATGCCCTGATCATAGGAGAGAAATGCCACTACGTAAAATTGGAAGTAGCTTTTGCAGTATATAGCTAAATCTTTAATTTTTATAGCAGCTAAGAGAAAAATAAGCTTGCATAGAGTACACATGGCATAAAGTGACAGTAAATCCTGGCCCTGAGGAGAGCCCCAGCGAGGAGCTGCTGAATCCCCTCCAGGTGTGTGCAGAGGTGCCGGAGCTGATGGCTCTGACCCGAGCCAAAGCTGCAGCCACTGGCTGCTCCTGGCTTCCCAAACTGGAGTGAGCAGAAATGGGAGCCAGAGCCTTGCTGTGGGACCGGCCTGGCTGAGCAGGAGCCTCTGAGGCTCTGCAGAGCGTTTGTCTCTCCCTCGTGTGGAATAAACTGCAAACTAAAATGGCCATTCTTAAACTAAGTCCTATTTAACTGTCAAAGGGAAATTAAACTTTTTCAGGGCTTTAGCTGCGTTTAAAGCAGAAATTATTCACTAAGTTCAGGTCTTCCTGACCAATGTCAATCCCTCTGACTCATCAGTAAATTCCCTATTTGTTGAAGGAATTAGCTAAATAAATTTCCAGGCCATCTGGCTGGCTACTCATCCCTGCCACAGCCTGAGCCTGGCAGCAGGAAAGGATCCAACTGCTTCCAAGTGTTCGGAACTGGGGATTGGGCTGCAGTGACTCGCAAGGATTGTGCAAGATGTGAAACACTTAAAAATGAAACAAGAAACTTTCAGATCCCAAAAGAGCTGCTGAGTGTGAAGAATTGGATGAGGAAAGGGGAAAATGGAAATTAATTCAAAACATGGTATATATTTCAAAGGTATTTGGGTTATTTTCTTTTTTGCAGCTCTTCCTGGTTCTTGGCTATTGCAACAACAGCTGCCAGGCTCCAGCCCCAGTGCCGCCCTCGGTGCCACCCTCGGTGCCACCCTGGCGCTGTCCCTGGTGCTGTCCTGGTGCTGTCCCTGGTGCTGTCCCTGGTGCTGTCCCTGCCCTGCTGATGGGAGTGAACCAAACCGGTGCTGAGCTTTGGCTTCAGGGAAGCACTTTGCGAGGAAATTCAGGGAACACTTGGAATGCCTCTGTCTATTAAAGAGTGACATTTAGTGTTGTAGTTTGAAATATGTTTGAAGTACCACACAGCATAAAGGCCCTAAGGGGACCCATGAGCCAAATGAGATTTCCATGTCAGCACCAGTCACGACCTTTCCTTTACTGCATCTGCTTAAATACAGAAAACACGTTTTTGTTGTAAAGCCAAGTCAAAACAGGGATTCGGAGCAAAATAAAATATATACTTAGGGCTGCCCTCGGGGACCTTTTTAATGGTTTCATATAAAGCAACCCTCTGTTTACAGTAAGATATCTCTCAGCTGAGCACAGTCGCTCCCAGGGTCAGCAGCAGGGTGGGCAGCTGTGCCCGGGGCTGGGCAGGGTCTGCAGGCAGTGCCAGCCCCAGGGGCACAGACACGGCCTGGCTGCTGCCAGGATGGCTGGCATTGCACTGGGGACCATGGAAAATCCCATTTCCTGGTCCAGAGAGGCAGCCACCAGGCAAGGAGCAGTGTCAGGAGTGAGGCACACCATGAAGGGCAGCCTCAGCACGGGCACCTGCCCTGCCCGTGCCAGCCTGTGCCAGCCTCTCTGGGGGAGCACAGCCCAGGGTGATGGCACAGAAGCCTAAAATCTGAGTTTTAAATTCTTCCTGATGGCCTCTATCAGAACCTGGTGCTCAAACGTGCTTCCCTTTCCCCTGAAGTGCATTGGGCAGTTGGCAGGGAGCCTCAGCAGGGAGGCTGGGAGCTGTCTGAGCAAACAGCTACAGCTCCTTGGATTTAACCCTCTCAGAGCTGCCTGGAACACCAGGGGCTTTACAGTGATGTCTCAGCCAAAAATGCCCTGTTTGGATCAGCCCCTCCTGCCTAAATCCCGCCAATCTCTGTAATCCACCGATCACCAGCCTCTCCCAGAGATACACAGCTGCTCTGAAACCAGCCAGGCAGAGGTGGGGATGGTGTGAAAGGTGATGAAGTTCAGTAAATGATGCATTTACCTATACAGAGTTTATACATCATGAATGATTTACTCCAAACTTCACATACATATTCTTCTGGTTGTTTAGTTTATTGTAATTTATTGGTTCATTATTATTTAATATGCAAGTTATGTCATCCGGGAAGTTTAAAACATATCTTTCCCACCTGCTTTGTTGACTGTGTTCGGAGAGCAGAAGGGGCCGAGGCTCCAGGCAGTCCTGGGTGTCTCTGGCTCCCCATGGAGGGCCCAGCACAGGCCATGGGTTTTCCAAGTGCTCAGGAGAACACACTGGGGGCAGGAGTGGCTGTGGTGGGGTTCCTGTGTTTGCTTTTCCTGGCGTGTCTTTGCTTTATGTCTGCCTAGAAATGTCAGGAGAAACTCAGAGTCACCCGAGCATGAGCCAGGTGGCAAAACCACCACAGCAAGTGGCCTGGGCAGGAGGGTGGGGAGGAGAATGCTGAGCTCACCCCTGAGCCCCAGCCCCGTGCCCTGCCAGCATGGCTGAAGCCAAGGGAAAGAACTGACACTGGCAATTCTTTCATGTACTGTTAGTGAACAGCCATCAGAAGACATTGACACTAACTGTGGGCCTTTTAAGAGTGTAATGTATTAGCAACTTGTCTCCTTGAAAGCTAATGACAAATGCCTTGTTTAAAAGGAAGATCAAAACATCAAGAAAAATTAGATTAAATGGTTATGAAACTCCCAGTGGAGGACGCGTTTCTCAGAAGTATTCCCTGTTGAACCTTGGAAATCTGTAATTATTTCCCCTGCTTACTGCATTAGGGCTGGGAAGTGTTTGCATTGCTGCAGCACACAATGTTTGCACAGGGGTGCAGCACAGAGAGCCCTGGCCTGGGCACCTGGCACTGGCAGGGGCTCCCTGTGCCAGGGGGCAGTGCCAGGGACACAGAGGTGGGTGGCAGGGGCACAGAGGTGGGTGGCAGGGACACAGGGGTGGGTGGCAGGGACGCAGGTGGGTGGCAGGGACACAGGGGTGCGTGGCAGGGACACAGGGGTGGGTGCCAGGGACACACAGGTGGGTGGCAGGGACACAGGGGTGGGTGGCAGGGACACAGGGGTGGGTGGCAGGGACACAGGGGTGGGTGCCAGGGACACACAGGTGGGTGGCAGGGGCACAGAGGTGGGTGGCAGGGACACAGGTGGGTGCCAGGGGCACAGGGGTGGGTGGCAGTGACACACAGGTGGGTGGCAGGGACACAGGGGTGGGTGGCAGGGACACAGGGGTGGGTGCCAGGGACACACAGGTGGGTGGCAGGGGCACACAGGTGGGTGGCAGGGACACAGGGGTCAGTGCCAGTGACACAGGTGGGTGCCAGGGACACAGGTGGGTGCCAGGGACACAGCTGGGTGGCAGCCATGCGTGGGGCAGGGCAGGAGCGGGCAGACACCGTGGCACTGTGGCACCAGTGGAGCCAGAAAAGGGTTTCCAGTAAATGCTGATTTGGAGATGGCACGGGCCCGTTTGGCTGGCGCTGACGGGGCTGCAGAGGTTCAGCCTGCTCACATGCAGGGCTGCCCAGATTTCTGGTGGCCGTGGTGTGTGAACCCACAGCAGCATGTTTAGCACCTTCTCTGGGCAGAAATGTGCTCAGGGCTGGCAAAGACTGTGCTTCAAAGCAGGAAGAGCATGAGCAAAGTTTGTCAGAATTTCCCTATGCTAGAGCAAAGACAATTGAAGTGGTACATTCCAACTCTCACCCAAAGAATGTAATTTACGTGTTTTTAATGAATTTCCCCATTAACACATGGACATCAGACCTCACTGGCAGTAGTGTGCAATTACAAGTTCCTGACCAAACTGTGAAGGACCGACCATTCATCTTTCCAGTTACAAATTATTTTAATATCTAAGTAAATTAAAGTTTTCCTTCCAATTTTTGGTGCAATAAGATTGTAGTTTTTTGCTGCAAGTAACTTCTGTGGCCATGTATTTGAACACTGAGCTCCTGCAGAGCAGTTTGGTGCTGAAATGGGACGAGGGTCTGCTCGTGGAGCACTGCTGCTCTGCTCTGGGATGGAGAGCTCTGCACTGGCTGCCGTGTTTGTAATCAAAGGCAGCTGAATTAGGCTCTTTCTCTCCCATTTCTATGTACCAATTTGAAGAGCTCAGATGAAAAGTGTTGCATTACACCAGCACCAATAAGTCACACTATCTGTGTTGTGACACACAGAATGTTATTAATTGTCAATCACAAACCACCAGGCTTGTCAAGATGTTCTCTTCTGAACAGGCTGCTTTAGACCTGAAGTGATTTTTAATCAAATGTTAATAACACAGCATCTGTCAGTGGACCATTGGCATCATACAATAATAAAAAGTTAACATATGACATGGCAAATTCTAATGTTTTCATTTTTACTTCTTTCCAATTATCTGTGGAATTTCTGCCAGAGTGAGAAGTGTGCTGACATTATTACATGCAAAACACACTGCTGAAAGATGAACATGTCTATTAAAGCCTGTGCTCCCCATCACGCCAGCTCCCCAAAGCACCTTCCATCTCTGCTCCCAGGGCCTGCTGCCAGAGCCTGCCGTGCCCAGGGAGGGCTGCCAGCCCTGGGAGGGCTCCCTGCCTGCCCTCTGCCAGCCTGGGCACCATGGCACATCCAGGGCTGATGGGGAGTCAGGGGCAGCCTTTCCCCTGCCCCAGCACAGAGCCAGAGGGGCTGGGGCAGGAGAGCTCCATCTCCATCCCTCACTCCCCTCTGGCAGCATGGCACCAGTGCCAGCTCCTGCCAGCCATGCCTGCCAAGGGCTGTGCCCGCCAGATATCCACAGAGCACCAGGGACTGCTGCCCTCAGTGCCCTCAGCCCAGCCCCGGCACCAGGGCAGGAGGGTGGGGGCACCGAGTGCCAGCCCATGGGACAATCTGGCTGCACAGAGGCGTGGGGTGGAAATGCCACCCAGCAGGGCTGGGCAGAGTGGGGATGGAGGTCCCGGGGTACAGGGCTGGGGCCCTGGCTGCCCACAGAGCCACCCAGCTGCCAGGGGGATGCCAAGGGATGCCCGGGCTGGGCAGAGTGGGGATGGAGGTCCCGGGGTACAGGGCTGGGGCCCTGGCTGCCCACAGAGCCACCCAGCTGCCAGGGGGATGCCAAGGGATGCCCGGGCTGGGCAGAGTGGGGATGGAGGTACCAGAGTGCAGAGCTGGGGCCCTGGCTGCCCACAGAGCCACCCAGCTGCCAGGGGGATGCCAAGGGATGCCCGGGCTGGGCAGAGTGGGGATGGAGGTACCAGAGTGCAGGGCTGGGGCCCTGGCTGCCCACAGAGCCACCCAGCTGCCAGGGGGATGCCAAGGGATGCCCGGGCTGGGCAGAGTGGGGATGGAGGTACCAGAGTGCAGGGCTGGGGCCCTGGCTGCCCACAGAGCCACCCAGCTGCCAGGGGGATGCCAAGGGGGTGCCCGGGCTGGGCCAGCCCTGTCCTGGCCGCAGCCACATCCTTGGGGCACGCAGAGTTACAGAAGCTTTGAAATCTTAACAAGAGAGCTCAGTGCAGCGGGAGCGTGATTGTTATTAATGGTTTGTGTTACAGGATAAGCGGTGCATAACAGATCTGCTGCAATATCAAGTATTCCATCAGAAATTCATCATTTTGAGGACTTTGTCAAAAGTAGGCTGTGTATGCAGTGTATACAAATCTGCGGGAGCATAAAGCGATATGGAAGTTCCAAGCACCTGTATATTTAAAATACACTCAATTTCCTTTCCTAAATGCATTGTTTTCACTTGAATACTTCATAGCATTCAATGGATTGCAGTTGCTTTGTCTATAGATTCAATTTGTGTCTCTGGACAGAGTTTGAATGGATTTATTATATTGAAATGCAATTTTGCAGACATAACCTTATATCTGACCCGTCATTACTTATAATGCTAAACTTTGATATGTTAATTCTGCCTTATGTTTTTATATATTTTACGACACTTGGCTTAAACATTTTTAATCTACATATTGGTTTATGTCCACCTAAATTATTGTTGCTTCCGGGGACAATGCGCACACAAGATCTGGCAATTCATTATGCTGGCCCCGCTTAAATGAATTTCAAAAATTTAATAAAGTTCTCCCCCTCCTCCCATTGTGTTCAAAAGCTCCAGCATAAACACCAGTCCAGTGTTATCAAATCACAGAAGGAGAATAAGGTTAACCTCGAACAGCCCGGCCATGCCGCAGACCCCGGGAAATGTCGCCTCTGATTAAGGATGCTCTCTAAAGCTCCGAGCGTCCCCTCGCTGGAAAGGCAGTGTGCCCGGGCAGGGAACCGATGGGCACGGGCTGGGAACCGATGGGCACGGGCTGGGAACCGATGGGCATGGGTTGGGAACTGATGGGCACGGGCTGGGAACGGATGGGCCCGGGCAGGGAACCGATGGGCACGGGCTGGGAACCGATGGGCAAGGGCAGGGAACGAATGGGCCCAGGCAGGGAACCGATGGGCACGGGCTGGGAACTGATGGGGCCGGGCAGGGAACCGATGGGCACGGGCTGGGAACTGATGGGCACGGGCAGGGAACGGATGGGCACGGGCTGGGAAGGAGCCGATGTGCCCGGACCGGCCCCGCGGCACCGGGGACAGCCCGAGTGTCGCAGCCGCGATGCCAGCAGGGCTGGGCTGTCACCCAGGGCTGGGGCCGGCGGATGGGGAGGGACAGCGGCATCTGCCCCCTGGGTGGCACCGTGCCGGGCCCAGGAGCAGAGGAGGAGGAGGAGGATGCTGCCGGTGCCACTGCAGGGAGGAGCAGCCGCCCCTCGCCCCTTGCCAGCCCCGAGCCGGCACTTTTGGAACGGGACAGCACCCGAGAAGGGCTCGGCACCGGCCCCGCTGCGGGGACACCCGGCAGAGCCCGGGAGCGCCCATCCCCATCCCCGGCTGTGCCAGCCCCTGCCCAGCGTGCCCAGCATGTCCCTGTCCCTCCATCCCCGGCTGTGCCAACCCCTGCCTGGCCCCTGCCCAGCGTGTCCCCCCATCCCCAGCATGTCCCTCCATCCCCGGCTGTGCCAGCCCCTGCCCAGCGTGTCCCTCCATCCCTTGGCCTTCTTCCTGCCACAATGTCATGAATTTTTCATCCTTGATGAACTTCAAAGTCTTTTAATGACTCTTCATGAAAAAACAGAGGGGCCAAAAGTTGAGCAAAGGGAGATGATTAAAGGACCTTATTAAAAGCAACCTTGTAGAATTCTCCACATGAAAGAGAGCGCCATTATGAGGGCTTATCCTTATAAATGACACTTCGCTTTTGCGAACATGCCGAAACCTGATTAGAGTGACAAGCACTGAGTGATACTGCAAACCTGTTAATAACATGAAAATTAGAAGAGGCTCATGCAAAGAAGGGAGATTAATTTAGCCCGAGTACATCTCGCGCAAATTGCAAAGTTGTGAATATGTTCTCAGATAATGAGCCTTCGCAGTCATCAGCTCACTTGTCATTTTCTGTAATTAATGTTAAGGAAGACTCCTTCCTGATGGTTCGTATTACTCATATACCAAGAAAATTTCTTCAGAGAAATAATTTACATTTATTATCATCGGTCTGTTTGTGTGGTTTATTTCGCTGCGGAGTAATTTATTGCAGCACCGTTTCACTTGCCTTGATTAGTCGCTCGTCAGCCTGAAATGTAATTTTTTTTTCCTGATGGCAACGTCTGAAAATTGACAGTGGTGCAATACTCTTTTTAATCTGAGAATGTGTTTTCTTAACTTGAATAAACTTTTGGGCTGGAAGTTGAATCTACTTCCCAAGTTGAATTACTGTTGAATTACTGTTAGAAACTCAAAGGTTTTTTCTGTCTTAGGTCCTTGTGCTGCCTGCTGGACTCACCACTTCTGCTGTGAGTGCTTGGCTATGTGGACGTGCTACAGACAAAGTACTTTGCTCCAAGAATGAGCTTGTTGTGGATCTGAAGAAGTGCGTAATGTGCTCCTCACCTGGTCTCTCAGACTTTGCTTTGGATCTGAAGCCAACAAAAGCCTTCTCAAATCTTATAATTGTTTTCCCTGGATTTCAAATATAATTTTTATTTTGTTATGAACTTCTTATTTTTATCTTGCCTTAAGAATAAAAAGCAGTTCAGCTGTCTGACAGAAGCAGCAGTTAAATTTTGTATGTGTTCTCTTGACCTGCCTCGGCAGTTCCCCCTTTGGCAGCAGCCACTTCTGCATCTGAACAGTAAAACTGGGAACTCTGTTTCCTCCCAAACATTGCAAACACAGAAGCTGTTAAAGTGAATTACTGACCTCTGAGCTGCAAATGAACCAAACGTTACTGATTAGCGTTTTTAGGCAGAGATAATGATTTTTTTTTATTGGAGGCCTTCATTCCCAACAAGCTTCACGGAGCACTCTGTAGGCAGCGACTGCCTGTGCCAGTTAATGGTAATCCATATTTATAAAACTATAGTCCATCAAAGTGGGATGAATATTTTAAAAGCCATAGACAAATCAAATTGTCTTTGTCAAATTGCACGCTCTCCACATCAAATGTATTTTGTGATTCTTCCTTGTACGTGAGCCAATGGGATCCCTGCACCAGCTGAAAGCTGCCTGCCTAATTTTTGCTTCTGTAAACAGACAAGTCTCTGCTGTTTTAAAGAACTCAATGAGCTGTGGAGATTGACATTTAAGCCATAAAATTGTACTTTATTTGATGAAGTTAACAAATAATGTATGAAGTAGATTTATTTGATGTCTCTGTGAGTAGTAGTTGGTTCATCCTTATAGGAACAAATGGACTATTTTTGAAGGATTTGGAAGTTGTGGGCAGCACACTGGGGAGGGGGCCCTGGGTGTCGGCAGAGCTGTGCCATGCAGTGCCACCACTGCCACGGGGAGGAGCAAACCCAGACAGGTTTGTCTGACCCAGAGATGTTGGGTCCCCACACAGGGGTCTGGCCCCGCTCCTCAGCAGCAGTTCAGAGCTGTCCATTGTCTGTAACCAGAGAAACACTCTAAGCAGGAAGACCATGCACGGCGCTATGTGGGACATTTATCTGCCATTATGCTTTTTAAATCCCACTGAATTGTAAACATTTAAAAACTTAGAAACATTCTGAGGAACATGTGTAAAGCAGTGCATTGTGCTGCCAGCAGAGTGCTGAGTGCCCACGGTGCTCTGTGGGATGGGATGTCCCCTCTGGCAGCACCAGGAACAAACAAAGGTCCTTGTGGGGTGCCAGCAGCGAGAGCTGACGGGTTGGTCCCCAGCCCCTGCCTCACTGTGCATCACAACAGCAACGCCAAGAGCAGCCACAAATCCCTCTGCAGACAGAGCTGAGAGCTGGGCCAGGGCAGCAAATCACGGAGGGAGCAGCGAGGTAAAGCAGGAGCGCACGAGGGGCAACGCGGTGATGAGATCCTGCAAGTGATCCTATTGGAAATGTCAGCCCAGGAAATAAAATGCTGGCATCCAGGCAGGCCTCACCTCTTCCGTCTGAATTTAACAGCAAAAAGTTTTGCCACATCTATCTTGTGATGTCAGAGAGACAGGCTGATAGTGCGGAGACAGCTGAGACAGCATGAGGGTTAGCAGACAAATAAATTTGAGAATCATCTGCATAGAAATGGAAAGCTACTCCACGCTGATGAATAATATAACCCAGTGGCAGCATATAAACACAAAATAACAACGGGCCCAATATAGAGCCCTGGGGAACCTTGGAAACAACTTCACTAATGGAAGATGAAAAATCACCCATCGAAACAAAATGCTGTCTATTTGATAAATAAGATTTGAACCAACTGAGAGCAGCATCAGATAAGCCAAGCAAGCTGCTCACATGAGGATCCGAGGGGATGCCTTGAGCAGCAGCATCAAGTGACAAAGACCTGACAGTGTGAGAGCAGATCCCAAATCAGGGCTAAAATATGAGTCTTTTGGGGTCCATCTCGTTGGACCAGGCTGTCCCAGCTGGGCTTGGCTGCCTCACTGAGCCAGCCTTGCCAGGCTGCCTAACGGGGCCTGGTGTGGGTTGCACCAGCAGCGGCCCCAGCACCAGGAGCCCCTGTGCCCAGGTGGGCATGGGGATGTCCCTGCTGCTGCCGGTGACCACGGAGCCCTGCTGGCCTGCCAGCACCAGGAGTGGCAGAGGGACAGTGTCCCGAGGAGCCCTGGAGCAGCCAGCCCTCCCTGCCCAAGCACAGCCCCTGTGCCCTGGGTGCCTCTGCCTCCCAACAGCCTGGCCGTTCCGTGGTGGTACACGTGAAAACGCGGTGCTGATCAGGAGTCTCTCTTTGCTCATTTGTCTTTGGAATTTGCAATTGCTCTCTCCAATTTTGTGTCAGCGCAAAGTAGTACGGAACACAGGTGGGAGCCCTCGAACTGCAAAAGCAGCGAGTGCAACGCTCTGGGAAGGTTTTGCAGGCACGCTGTGAGCAGCGAGGCAGAGGATGTCACTGTGTGCCTGCAGCACTGAGGCAGAGGATGTCACTGCATGGCAGAGGATGTCACTGCGTGCCTGCAGCATTCTGGGGAACCACGGAAGAGGATGAGTCACCCTGAGCTCCCAGTTCCTGCTGCTGGGGAGGCTCTGGTAGCTCTCAGCTCCCTGGTGCTGCCCCACCTCTGCTCCAGCCCTGTCCAGTCCATGCCTGTCGTGACTTTGGGGTTGCTTTTAGTGTTTGCTGTAAAACAATGAGAGTTGCAAATTTAAGGAAGAAAAAAAGTATCTGAATGAATCCAGCCCTTGGGTTCTCCACTGCATCCCCAGCCCAGAGAGGTGGACTGTGTAAAAACATGTACACTGTTTGGAAATACATTAATAACTCTGTCATCTGCACTAACATCGGCCATTGGTTTTTAACAAATTGACACCTTCTTAGCTGAAAGAAATCTTTATTAGTCTTCATTTTGATGGCTTTTCCTGGAATAACTATAAATTATGTTTATTTCACATAATTCCTCCTGTCAGTAGTTATAAATAACTGTTTCATATGGAGATTGTGATTCTGGCCTGTGTGTGTACCTTGAACCCAGCATGGCAGCAGCGAGGGGCAATGGATTGCCCAAGTTTCCATTGATGCACCTTTCTAATTTAAATTGTCCCTAAACATGTATTTGCCTCAGCCATCCTATCTTGGCTTTTACCAGTTTAAGTACCAGCAGCTCTATTGTATCAGCCCTTTTTACAGCATTTTTCACGCAATGTATCTCCCAGCACTTCACAGGGCAATTAATTACCTGCAGGAGAGTGGTGGCTGCAGGCGGTGCCGGCCATTGTGCAGCAGCAGCAGCAGCACCAGAGCAGCAGCAGCAGCAGCAGCAGCACCAGAGCAGCAGCATTAACAGCAGCAGCAGCAGCAGCAGCAGCACCAGAGCAGCAGCAGCAGCAGCAGCAGCACCAGAGCAGCAGCATTAACAGCAGCAGCAGCAGCAGCAGCGGCAGCAGCAGCAGCAGCACCAGAGCAGCAGCATTAACAGCAGCAGCAGCAGCAGCATTAACAGCAGCAGCAGCAGCAGCACCAGAGCAGCAGCATTAACAGCAGCAGCAGCAGCAGCACCAGAGCAGCAGCGGCAGCATTAACAGCAGCATTAACAGCAGCAGCAGCAGCAGCACCAGAGCAGCAGCGGCAGCAGCAACAGCAGCATTAACAACAGCATTAACAGCAGCAGCAGCAGCATTAACAGCAGCAGCATTTCCCTTCTGCAAATTGGGTCCCCCCAGCTCTTTTCAGTGTCCCCTTTGCAACTCCAATGCACAGAGCTGTGTAATGGGCCCCCAGTCAATATCAGCATCACTCACATTTTAAAACATTGGAGGAGTTTCTTGTGATTTTTGTCCATATGTTTTCATTACAGTTGACTGGATAATTCATAACAAATTGTTTAGACAACACAATTCATCTGGTTTCTTCCCCCACCACATCTCCTGTCTACCAGTCAGCAATGTGATCCTTCATTCTTTTTTTTTTTTTGACTCCTGGATTTATCCAGAAAATCATTCTCTCTGAACCAAAACTGTCATGGTCCTGATGATCAAGACAAAGGCTAAACTCTCTTTTATTTACTAGCTGACTAGTTGTTAGAGGTGGCCTTGCTTTTGGGCACATCCTGACCCAAGAAACAGACTGTCTCTGAAGCTTTGTCAGCAGCACTGCTTGGTCTTCCAGACCTTTCCCTTCAGGCTTCACTTTTTAGGACTAAAAATGGCATTTTTGCAAAACAATACACTATTCAAAATTTAATTTCAGTAAGTATTTTGTTATTTAAGGTTAAAAGGAAGGAAGGAAGGAAGGAAGGAAGGAAGGAAGGAAGGAAGGAAGGAAGGAAGGAAGGAAGGAAGGAAGGAGCGAGCTGGTGTGACTGGGGTCTTTAGCAGAGCAATGCTGAGCTCCCACATTTGAATTGGCCACTGACAGCTGAGTCTGTGGGCTCAGCAAGCAGCAGCTTTTCCAGTGTCCTGATCCCTCTCTGAAGCACCAGCTGTTGTTTCATCTATCTTTGTGGCCAGCAATCTGCTCCATGGATTGATAGATACCATCCTTCTAAAAATAGCAGCAGCAGATTTCAGCGTGCGCATGGAAGGAGGATGGTGAAGGAATGGCAGTGCCCACCTGGCTGCCAGGCAGGCGGCCAGGCCTGAGCACCCAGAGCACAGCCACTCCACGACCCCAGCGCAGAGGGGCCCGGGGCTGCCTCACCTGCTGGGAGCTCTCGGAGCCCTTGTGGGACGCAGAACTGCCCAGCTCCTGCCCCCTGCCCTGGGGCTGCCAGCCCTGCCACCATTGTCACCGCTGTCACTGCTGTCACCGCTGCCACCCGTGTGGCTGCGCTCTCAGGGCTGGTGCTGCAGCAGAAAGCAGAGGTGGAAATGGCTCCAGAGGCTGGGAAGCTGGCACTGTTGGGCTTGTGTTCCCTGGCATATGCACCAGCCTGGCTTCCCACAACCATTGGAGCAGAGGCAAAGGTGCCAGGGATGCTCCCAAGGTGGGTCTGGGGAGCCGCTGTCCCCCACCTGTGGCATGGTACCCACTCCCACATCTCCCCAAGGTGGATGGGCAGCCCTCAGCTGGCGCAGCCCTGCCAGAGGAGCCCAGGCCTGCTGTGCACAGGCCATGCTGGCACTCAGCACCACATCCCACCATGGTGCCATGGTCTTCCCTGCTGGGATGGTGTCCCTGACTGATCCACGTGGAGAGCACGGGTGGAAATCTGCAGCGGGTGGAAAACAAAGGGATCCTGCACTGGGAGCCATATGGATCACACGTATATCTGATACACAATAAACAACACATCTTTCAGTCTGGGTCTGTTTGAAACCTTCCGACATATGTTCTGCTAACAGTTTAACAAATTGATTGCTAATGTTATCCTGCTCGGAAATCTGGCAGAATGTGCAGGAGGGGAAAAAACCAAAACAAAAGCATTCCTACCTCAACAGAAATTCACAAGAAAAGCTATTAGAAAAGGCTTCAGGATGCCTGACAGGAGAGAATTTCATGCCAATTTGTGTGCTCGTTGGAAAAATCATTTATTAAAAAGAAGATATACCTTCATGTTAGTGAGATGAGGGTGTAAAACTGAGCTGGGTCTCCCACTGCTTCAGCTCTATAACTCAAGTTATATTCATCAGAGGCATATATTTAAATCATAGCTTACTTTGCTTTGTGTTCTGAAATTTATTAGCCTACTACTTAAATGTTTTATTCATTAGGCCATGTAAATAATGCATGGTTGTTTCCATGGCAATTTAACCCCTTCTCTCCGGGCCGCCTGCAGATCCCTGTCTTGTTCTCTGCTTAATTGCCACCATCGGATTTGCCATTTTCTCCATGTTGAGGCTGTGGCCATTTTTCTCCTTTTGTGGCAAATTCATTAGAGGAAACTTTTCCACTGACAAATAAGATGTGTTCAGGCATGAAGAGGAAGGGGAAGGCACTGCTTGCAGGTCATTCAGCAGAATTTGGGCATAGCAAATGATGCCAGATTCTGCTCTTCACAGACCCACACGAGGAGGGAGAGCTTAAAGTGCCTTGTTCCTGCGTCCTTTGGCTTTCATTGCCCTGTAACCTGCTCATTGCTGTAGCCTGTCCTCTGGAACCTCTTACACTAAGCAGGGCATCCTCTGTGCTTTGCAGTGATAAAGCTCCCTGCAGTTGTCTCTGGAGTGGTGCACTTGCAGTTACACAGAGATCTTTATAGGCAGCAGTAACAGGCTGAGACAATTTACACTGGCAGCAGCCTTGGAGCCCGTTCTTCCCCTTGCCTCTGCCCCCTCCTAGCCAGGCTGTCCCCATGAAGTCCTTCCTGAGGCGGGAGATGCAGCATCCATCCCCGCGTCCCTGCCAGCCCCACGCACAGCAGCACCACTGTGGGCCGTGCCCCACAGCCTTGCTCAAGGGGTGTCACCTGCCTGGCAGCCCCAGGAGAAGCCCCTGTGGCTGCCCAGCCCTGCAGCCTTTTGTCTGAGCCACATCCTGCAGTGGCCAAGCAAAGAGGTTTGTGAGCAAATCAGAGGCAGGAGCAGAATTCAAACTCATCCATGTCACTGGCCATCGCCCGAAAGCAGAGAGGTGCAGCTCAGTAGAGACAAGCACAGAGGGGTTCTACGTGGGAGAGAAAACAGCACACACCGTGCAGAGTAGGGATTACTGCTTGAGTAAGCAGAAGCTGGGGAGGATCAGGGTCTGCAATAACCATGGCACCTGTCAGGAAGGTGATGCTCTGATAAAATGCAGGGAAAACATATCCCACGTTTGAGAGAAAATTCAACTTTGGTCTTTCCAGGGACATCCTCAGCTTTCCCTTTTAAGTGAACAGAACATGGGAAAGAATCCAGAGGCAGGTTCAGAAAATGCAGTGCATGATAATGGAAGCTGGTGGAGCTGGAATTACTTAGTGTGGAGCAGCGGAGCTCTGGCCATTAAAGTCTTCGAGGACACAAAAGTTTGGGACAAAAAGGATGGCTGTCCTTTTTTTTCCCTTGAGTAATATAGAACTATTGTGCTGTCCTTGCAGGAAGGAAAGCCTAGGTGAGATAAAGCAGCAACTCCCAAACCATAAGCAGGTTATAATCTAGAGGAAATACAGGCTGTGGAAAGTCACTGAGGTAGAGAAACATCTACAAGGAGTCTGTGATCTTACCTCACTGCAGAGAGACAGATTAGATGAGGTCTGTTCCATGCCTACATGTCAGTAACTCTTTGTGTAAAAATGCCAATGAATGCCCCAGCTTAGGGGACAGCTCCTTCATGTCCTACAGACATGAGGGTGCAGGAAACAGAGGCCTTTCAGGCCAGCAGCTCAGCCAGGGAGCACAGGACAGCCACGGACAACTCTGGCATCATGCTGGAGCTACAGCAGGAACAGGATTCGGTCCCATTGTTTCAGATTAGGCTTATTTTCAAAACGTAACACTTCTACAGGAATCTTCTCCATGCGAAATACAGCAGGAACCAGGTAGAGGTTAGGAGAAAGAAATCATTGAGCTCCACAGGTCTGAATAGCCGAGATCAATCACCCTGAGCCATGGAGATGAGATTTGGGACAACATATCCGTACGGGCCTTCGGAGGCCTGTAGATCTGCCCAGCCGTGCTCTCGTCCATGATGGATGGCAGAGGAGATCCGCTTTTCCTCAGAATTGGCTTTGACTTAATTCACTCTCGGCATGGAAGGAGGAAAACAAAGGATGAACAATCAGATTTCCCATTTAGCACCTGGCTACTCCATGGCCGAGCTCGGCAGGCTCTGCGTTCGTGGTGCCGGCAGTGCTGCGAGGAGGATGAGGGCTGTGGGGCCTGCACCCAGCGGGCTCTGCCAGCCCAGCCCTGCATGGCCTCCTCACCGCCTCCCCCGAGGCCCCAGGAGGAGCCCTCCCTCTTCCCCAGGGTTTTCTGTCTCCATGGCTTCAGGAGGAGCTGGCACTTGCCACCCCTTGCCAGGCTCACAGCGGTTCTCAGGCTGGGGGCTCCCTGCCCCAGAGCTTGCTTTCTTCTAACACAGGCTGCCCCAAACCTCCTCTGTCTCTGTCTCTGCTTCCCTCAAAATGCTGCCAACTTGTGCTGCTCTTCTCCAAGCCTCCTCCCAGCATCAGCAAGTCCTGCCGTGCCTCGGTGCAGGGACGCTGGTGCCAGGGGTGAGTGTCGGGAGGTCCCCTCGGTGTCCTCTCCGTGGGATGCTGGGCTGTCACTACACCGAGAGGGAGGCGAGCTGTGTGTCATCACCAACCCGGCGAGTTCATTGATCTTCCTGAGAACATCAATCTGTCTTTCTAATACCACAATCAGGTGTCTTGCAGAACAATTTGCTGAGTGACAACAGTCACAAGAAGGTGTTCACTTCCCTCCGGCTCCAGCAGCCAGAAATGCCCTCAGGGCTCAGGACCCTCCTGCTCAGAGAGCAAAGGTTTAACACTGGGGGACTTAAACACTGCTTCTGTTGTGTGTCGAATGGATTCTGACAGGCAGCACCAGCGGAGAGGAGGCACTGTGACAATAGCCAGTGTCACCTGCGAGAGCGTGAGGGCCCTGCTGCCACTCGTGCACGCGCTGGCCGTGTCCCATGCGTGTCCCATGCACGAGCACTTGCACGTGCTGGCCTGCTGCCAGGCCTCCACAGAACGTGCTAGGCTAAATACAGCTCAGGAGAAGTGCCAGCCGAGTTTATTATACTGCCACGTCTGCTCCTGCAGTCTGTCATTTACATCTTCCCCACCATTCTCCATAGCAGTAAGCATGCATTAAATTTGCAGGACACAACAAACCCAGCGATGCCAGTCTGCCGAGGCTGCTATTAGCCAGAGAGCTCCAGCAGCACACAGAGTAATTCATGGCATTCAAATGGATGTATTTTATTAACGAGGCCGTGCTGATTGCCCGTTAAGTAGCTCTGTGTTAATAGCCCACTGCAGATGCCCTTCTTGGGGCCATGCTGCACTTCCACAGCTGCTCCGTCAAGCTCGAGCACCCCAAGTCACCATGTCCCTGTTCTCACAGTGCCTTGGGACCAGAGCCACCACCTCTCCCCTCCCACGCCTGCCTTAGGACCCCTGTGGTGCTCCCCAGGCCATGGGCTGAGCCTTGGCACCCCAGGTATGTCTGTTTGTCCGAGATTTGTTTCCTCACTGTGCAGTGCTGGGCACCATGCAATCACTGCTGTAGAGCCTGTTCAGTGCTCCTCAAGGGACCTGGAGCCCCGGGACCCCTGCGCTTGCTCTGGAAGGAGAGAGGGCTGTGTCACTCCAGCAGTGCCATCCTGTGCTGCAGCACGGTCCCCAGCAAGGCCATGCCCCTCGCTGGGGAGGTTGGAAAAGGATTCCCACCTTCTCCATCATGCCCAAGTCAGGCTGAGGCAGGTTTTCATCTACAGGCAAGTACCCTGGGGAGCAACTCACTGCTGAACAGTTCTTAAAGGGATTTGAAAAACAAGCAGCCACGTTAAGGGTTAACAGTTTATTATATTTTTTTCTGAGTGATTTTATCACTGTCGTTAGAACATTCATTGAACTAAGTGAGAAATCCATCAAGACGTGACAGCAATGTGCAGACTAATGGCTGTTAGATGGTAATAATTTTTAATATGATTTTTATTTCACTTAATTTCATATGTGCTTGACAAAAGGTCCCGTGTCACTAGGGAGCTGTGTGAAACTGGGAATACGCTGATGTGAAGCTCTATTAAACCAAGTGTTTGAAGTATTTTTAAGCCCCAACTTCAGAATTCCAGAGAAAACTCCAGCATTTTAAACCTTTTTTGGCAAGAAGTCAATGAGACAGCAGGAAAAGACTGCGTGCCAGCTCCACAGGGCGGATCAGCCGTATGCATGCGCTGTGTGCTCCTCAGCTCAGGCTCGTTTCTTCAGGGCTCCTTCAAATGCCCAGTGCAAAGCCCTGCCGTGCCCCCGTGGCTCCTGCTGCCTGGACACCAGCATGCCTTTGTCTGGGGCTGGGAGGGGTGCAACAGGAGCAGCCCCAGGAAGGAAGGAAGGGTCCCCAAACCCTGGAGGCAGCTTGGCCCGTGATCACCTTGGGCCTTCTCCTGCTGCAGCAAGTTGTAGAACAGGTTTGTAAAGAAATATGTGATTGACTGCTGACTGCAAACCAATCATTAATATTAATTCCAATAAATCCTGGCAATAGAAATAGAAATAATAGAAATAGAAATAAATATAGAAATAGAAATAGCCTTTCCTGAAGTGTCATCCCCTACATCTGCAGCTGCGATCCAGCCCCAGTCTCCCCCAGCTACAACCCCAAGAGCAGAAGCACAGCTTCTGTCTCATGTCTCCATGGGTCTTTACCAGCTCCATCTCAAAGGTCAGGAATTTGAAGTAAACACTGATGTCCTTATCTACACAAAGTGTTTTGTTGTCTAGTGAATACAGAGCTGGACTTTTCTTTTAATACTGCCACATAATAAAATCAGAATGTCCTTGGGCAGATGATGGCAAAGCCACGGCCACCTCTGGAAGAGGGAAGGTGGGGTGAAGAGCTTTCTAAAGCACATCAATGAATTTTCCCTTACCTGCAGCTTGGCAAGGCTCTTCACCAAGAGGAAATCTCAGAGAAGGCTCTAGTGCAGAGGGGAAAGAGCAAAATTGTTGTTGGGGCACAGATCGTGTCAGCGCCAGAAAAAAATGCAAATGCTTAGCTTTTTATATAAATACATTTTTAAAAAACTGATTTGTGAAGGACTGAACCTCTCCTCCAAGTATCTGAGCATTGAATCCTCAAAGGTTTAACATTCCTTCACTGTGGTACCTTGTTTTAGCCTCTCTCTCCAGGGTGAGGTGTGCCCTGGTGTGCCAGCGGTGCCTCCCAGTGCAGCTTTGGGAGGCCGTGGGGCGCAGTGCCCACAGCCACTGGGGCTGGAGGGGAGCTCCACCAGGGGCCACGCTGCTGGGCAGCCCCACACAGCCCTGAGAGGGACAGGCCTGGTGTGGCAGAGCTCCACAAGATCCCAATTCATCTGCTTTCTTCGACAGAATCTTGCCCTGGTTGCTGCAAATTTAGCAAATCCTCTCATCCATCATCTTAATCCTGGACTGGGATTCCAAACAGGGAGCCCAGACCCGGGGAGGCTTTCCCCCAGAGATGATGCTGTAATTAATGGTGGAAGACCTGTGAGCACCTCACACGAGAGCAGAGCCTTTCAGTATTAATTGCAAGGGCTCAGAAACGTTGCTGTGCCTTTAACACAGAAGAAGGGTGATGTGTGCATGTGCACGCGTGCTTAAGTATATAATATATAATATTTGTAGTAAGAGTCAAGTATGGAAGCCATACATTCCCCTGATAAATGGGAGGCTTAATAGAAAAGCCTGAGATAGAGAGATTTTACACAATCTGACACTGGTTTAAGGAAGCAATATCAACCATTGTTTAATGTAATAAAAAGCCAGAGGTGTAAGAAATGATGGTAATTCTATTGTAACTGAACTCGAAGATCCCTGTCAAATATGAGTGTGAATGTGGCAGTTATTTTAGGTATGTTTGTAATCTTTGCAGGCGTTTTGTCAAGGAGGCACTGTGATATTAGTAAGAGTGCACAAAGGCTCGGCAATGGTGTCATGCACAATTAATGTCCCCAGGTAGCAACTCCATTAGTCTTATGAAGTGAGCTCACAAATGGGAATACTAATGGGGACGCGCCTTGGGGCATTTGCTGAGCTCACTGCGAGTTTATTTCATACCCTTTATGCTCAACACCAAATTTACCTAGCCTGGATTTAAAACGTGTCTCATTACACAGGCAGCATCCTTTTACTTCAGTGCTTCCCTTTTAACATGCAAGATTTGCAATTCTAATCATATCAAACCCTGACTACTCTTGCTAAAAGGGAAAAAAGGGGATAAATAAATGGAAAAAACAATCTTACAATAAAGACTGTCTGGGGTTTTAATCTTCCCTGACAGGTTTTTTCCCTATGTACATACAGTAGGGCATGTGTTCCTGTTCAGGGGCTTGGAGCCGCAGGTGGCACAGCCAGGCTGAGGTGCAGGATGGGGACACACAGCCAGGTGCAGGTGGCACAGGCAGGGAGGGCAAGGGATGCCCTGCTCCATCCCAGTCCCAGGTCTGTGCTGCTGCAGCCAGGGAGGGCGAGGGACAGCCCTGCAGTGCCCCAGAGGGTCAGGGACAGCCCTGCAGTGCCCCAGCGGGTCAGGGACAGCCCTGCACCGCCCCAGCCCTGTGCTGCTGCAGCCAGGGAGGGTCAGGGACAGCCCTGCACTGCCCCAGCCCTGTGCTGCTGCAGCCAGAGCAGTAACCAGCAGCTCTTGTGAGCAGGGCCATGCAGGTGGCCAGAGGGACAAGGGAGGTGTCTGGGCAGCCCCACCTGGGGGTGAGGTCATTGTCCCCCCCAAGAGCCAGGTGGCACAGGGAGAGTCCCCATTACCTGAGCGAGCGCTGTGGTTTCTGTCTTGCTCACACCTCTCCTGAGAGCTTGCAAGGAGTGATACCCAGGCAGCGAAATGCTCTCACTGCCTACCTGCAGAAACAGAAACAGAACAGCTCATTTATTTCAAAGCAAGCAAAGCTCCACAGCAGAGAAGCCTTCTGGGAAATAATCTGGGGGAACATCAGAATGGCAAGAGCACCACCCTGCCCTCTCCCATCTCGCTCGCCACCCCTCTCCTTGGCCTGGTCCCAGTCAGGGCACCCCAGCTATCCCCATCCCTCTGGGCACAGCCTGGCTGGCAGCGCCCTCCTGGGAAGGGGCACCTCCTGGCCTGGCAGCAAAGCTGTCACGTCACCAAGACACTGCTCAAGTGCCACAAGGCTCATGGAGCAACAAGCCCAGGGAGGGCTGGGACATGGAGCAAGCTGTGGCAGTGCAGCAGCCTCTGCCCCAACACTGTCACTGTTTGGAGAGCCAGCTCTGCTGGCCCGGCTGGGTAAACGGGTCCCAGCCCCAGAACCCAATCCCTGAGCAGTGAGCCAGCCGGGCAGCCGTGGCTGTGCCCCTGGCCGTGGTGCCCCCACAGCTGGACGGTCCAGCCCACAGCTGGGCTGCAGGAGCAGTGCCTCAGGCCGCCTCTCCCAGCACCAAAATGCCAGATGAGCCCCAGACAGATTTATTTCCAAACCCTGACTCAATCACAGCATTGGATTTGTAATCACAGGCTCCAATTTTAGTGGAATAAATATACTAACAAAACTAATAGTTTGTTAGCTGCAAGGTAGGGACAATCAAAGTGTCTGCGGTGAAATACAAGGCTCCTCAGGAGAAACCCCTACATGATAAAGACATTTGGAGTTTTATTTTTTTAAATAAATATATAGTGAGGTGTCAAGCTGTTCCCAGTGCCTGCCACTCGCTCACACTGCGTGTGCTGTGCCCCCTTTGGGGAGGGGGTGTTGGGAAAGTTCACCGGTGTGTAACTGTCTCCAGCCACAGCATGAGCTGCACCGGAGAGGACATAAACCAAAATGACTCTCAGGAACCCAGAGGAGAAGCAGGAACTGTTTGGTGGAGAATTATAGCTATGGGTGAAATTAGATGTACTCAGAGCCCCAAGGCTGAGAGAAATAAAAAGCATTTTAAATGGAGTGTAGAATTCATATTCCTCAGTCACTTCCAATAAATAAATCCTTGACAATTTTTTCTGTAAACAGTGGTTACACTTTGCTCTATTGTCTCCACATTGCATATTCCAGATGGGACTGTGGGCTCTGCACCCCAGCCAGGACATGCTCACCCACCCCTGCCCAGGGAGCATCACTGAGGGCTGGTGGCTGCACACTGAGCCTGGCAGGATCTGGTTGTCTCATCAGGGGCCCCTCTTGCCACGAGCCACGTTTTGAGTGCCTCCTAAAACCTGAATTCTTGTGCCCTCTCCTTTTCCTTCTAAACCCATGGGGCCAAGCCTTGGAGCTGGTCGCTGATGGGGCATCCCTGCAGGCAGCAGGACAATGCCCACCCCAGGGCTGGCTGTGAAGCAGCACACACTGCCAGGGCCTTCCCTGGCCGTTCAAATTTCCATTTCATGAACAAATGAAGCATTTTATACTTTACGACTTCCTGCAACGGCAGTCATCCCATTCCACCGGTCTGGGACAGGAGATGATGGAAGAAGAACACGAGTGCCGGGCTGTTGGCAGCCGGCGCTGAGTACAGGGGAGGACACGTTCACATTCACTGCAATTGCATCTTTTACTAACAACACTGAAGTAACAACTCTAGGGCAGTAACAACAGCCTCCTCCTTGTGGGACTGTGGAAACAGCACACAGGCTGGGCACTCTGATTGCAGGGTGGAGAATGCCCAAAGGTGCTTCAGGTGCTGCTGAGCGCCCATGCCTGCCGTGCCAGCGAGATTCAGGGGCACTGCCAGAGCACACGGGCAGCCCCTGGTGTCCTCAGGCGGGGGCTGGCAGGGGGCCTGTGGCACCCAGGGGACACACACTGCCGCTGCCCAGCCAGTCTGTGCGTGAGAGGGGCTGCCAGGGCCACCCCAGCCCTCCTGGCAGAATGGGCCCCGGCCTCTCCAGAGCCCTTCAGCACAGGGCGAGGGGCAGCAGGGCGGGCTCACTCACGGGAACTCTGTTCTGGGCTCAGGGAGTTATCCCTTCAATCTGTCACCCCTCAGACAAGGCCCGGAGAGCCCCTGTGTGAGCCAGGGCTCTGCGCTGGGCACCCCTCACTGCTTCTGAGGAAAGCTGTGGCATGACAGCTCCAACAAACCCGCAGCAACGCATGGAACGCTTTTCTGCTGGAGGAGGCAGCCTTGCCAATCCGAAATCCTTTGTGAGAGAAGGCAAATCCAATCACAGTAGGGATTTAAAGCCAAAGTGCATCAATCCAATTGGTCTTTGTTTGGAGCAGTTGGGCAGCACTTTTACCAGATTGAGAATAATTGGTCTAAACAGCTGAGTAATTTCGACGTTGTTCAGCATTTCATTCTGCAAAGAACTTTGATATTTCTTTTTATTTGAAATGTTGGGTGGATTCAACTTTATTTTGAGGGTTTCTTGTGCAAATGGCTCCCAGAAGCATCTGCAGAGCTTTAAATCCCTCAAATAGGTTGGACAGCTGTCAGTCTGGAGCAACCCCTCTGACTGTCTCCCCTTTCAGGAGCTTTTTCCATAAAATTGTTCACCATCCCCTGGGATTCAGGAAGCAGGAGAGACATGAAGAGCTTTTGTCTTCTGCTATGGAATCTCCATCTGGGAAAACCAAAGGAGCTCTGCCCATGGAGCAGTAGGGAATATCCACTTTGCCCATGTAACATCATTCCTTGACACTGAAGCCTTCATTTAGGCTGATGTGGTGCCAGCAAATTCACTAAACTTTTTGTAACTAGCAAGTTATTGAGTGTCACTTTAGTACAGTGTGTGTGGAAAACGCGTGGAAGGTGCCAAGAATGCTGCATAGTCTTTAACTATTACATTAAGCATCTGCTGCTGCCATTTATGGATCAGATAGCATTTTACTCTTGAGATATTTGATTTTATTACCTTCTAGGGAGAGAGCCAAACAAGTGTTCTTATTGATTTGCACATTAAATATATTAGTAATAAAACAACATCTCTGTAAACCAATTGTAAAATCAATATTAATTGGTACCAAAATATCACAAGTAGTTGAATTACAATTAAAGAGGGTAGTTTCAAAGTCTCCTCCCAACCCAAAGGTGGTGCATCCAAATGAGAGTGACACCAAATCTGAGTAGAACAACAGTGTTAGAACAATTAACATCTGTTCCAAGTAAAACATGAAGGAGCCCTCAGATGTGTTTGAGGATAGCAAGGGTCATGGAGATTAAGTTCATGGAGAGCAGCTCACTTGGGCTGTGTGGGCACACATTCAGCTGAGTAAATCTTGTGGGAACAGATTCAAACCTTTCTTCTGGCTTTGTGTGCAGGACTGTGCTGGGGTCTGTCAGGCCAGGCTGGGCAGAGCTGTGGGGCTGTGAGTCTGATCCAGGGTCCCAGAGGCCAATGCAGAGCTGAAAGAGCAGGAGTGGTGGAAGCAAAGAGCTGCTCAGAGAGAGCAGAGCCTGAGGAATGTCCTCAGCACCCAGTGGTGAAACCCTCACACGGGAGAATCAGATCCAGACCATGTCCTGGGAGCCAGGCCCTCCTTGTCCGCCTGGGACATGCATGAGAGCTCTGGGGCACCAGTGCAGCTGCTGGGAGAGGGCAGAGGAACACCTGCCCTGGGTGCCAGAGGCACTTGATAGCAACATGCCATGATCTCAGCAGTCAGTTGGCCTTGCTGGAGCTCCCGTGGCTGCCACCAGCTGGGAATCCCATCCCCACTTTCCATGGGAGCAGAAAATCCCATCTAAAAATCCCAACCCTTTCTTGGCACCCACAGGCAGGACTGGGCTCACCAGTGGGTGCTGTGTCCACGTGGTGGGGTGTAGCTCACACGGACAGCAGCCCCACTGGACACCACAGCACTCAGAGCACACCCCCTGCTCCCCAGTCACTGCACATCCTGCTCCCCAGTCACTGCACACCCCAGAGCACACCCCCTGCTCCCCAGTCACAGCACATCCTGCTCCCCAGTCACTGCACACCCCAGAGCACACCCCCTGCTCCCCAGTGAGCCAGGTACCCTGCTGCAGCAGCCAAACCCAGCCTGCCCGGGCTGTCACTGCCCAGCTGGGCACTCCTGGCACAGCCGCAGGTCTGTTCCCATGGGGGAGTCACAGCTCAGCAGCCACCACTGCCCACAGAGAGCCCGAGGGACGGACCCACCCAAAACACCGCCTGCAAAGCGATCAGCTGAGCCTCCCCAGGACTGCACCGTGCTCACTGCGGGACAGCAACACAGGCTGGAGGTGCCTGAACATTAATTACCTGAACAAACTGTCAGCAAACAAGCGAGAGTCCGAAAACTCTTCACAGAAATGATATGGTGATATGGTGAATAATTGTAAATAATTAATGACATTGAAAAATGTTCATGAGAAATTCTTAAAAAATACATTATTTATTACAATTATTCATCAAGTTCGGTTTGACATAGATTTTCCTTTATTTTTTCTTAGTAGTTACTCTATTGTGAAAGTTTAAAATGTTTAATTTAGTGGCATTATATTTTATTAACTTTTTTTGCTTCAGGGCCTGCAGAAATTTTGCATTAATGATTTGTACCTTGATAAATAATTACAACAGACCGTTGTGGTTTAAACAGATTCCAGAAAATGGGTGTTCACAAAGGCATGGTAGAAGAAATCCTTTCCTCGTTTAAAAGGTGCCCTTTTTGGAGCAGGATTGTCCTTTCCCTTCAGTTGCCCAGCTGACAGGGACAGGATTTGCAGGGGAACATGGGGAGACCAGGGGAGAGGGAAGATCCCCTGGGAGCTGCACAGGCTCTCCAAGGGCCATGGAGGCTGCGGAGATTTGCTTCAAACATGCCAG
>NC_080449.1:12470400-12540400 GCF_028018845.1 Melospiza georgiana | reverse complement strand
CAAGATAAACAATCTGCAAGTGGATTTTACTGTGATGTCCCAGGATGGGAAAGGGTGAAAATACAGACACCACAGCACTCTGAGAGGGCAATGTTGGGGACATGCTCCCAGGCTCCTAGGCAGGCACTGGGGCCACCAGTCTCTCCAGCTTGCATGCAGGAGTGGGTCTCCACCATCTGGAGTTCACATCAACCATATATTTGAATGGAAAATTAATTCTAGTCACTTCCCAAACCAAACCATGCCAGACTTAAAGTGTCCCCACTTTCATGGATCTGCAGTGGTGAAATTGCATCTTCTTCCTGGAATGTGATATGGGGATGCACAATTTCCTGCTTTGCATAGCTCAAATCCAGAGCACTTCCAGCTCTACTTGCCTTCACTCTGCAAAAACAAAGCTGCAGGTACCTGCCAGGCTGTTACACAGGGATCGTGTCACTGCCAAGACTGATTGTGTTCACACACAGCATCTCCCCAGTATTTATCTGTTTTATGTGGCTTATCAGGTGCCAGTGAAACCTCTGTTCCTGACGGGGTGATGCAGGCTTGAAGGCAAAGGAACCCTCTGGCTTCGAGCACATCCGTTACTGATGCAGCCAGACGCAGCACATCAATAACAGCGCCTGCCTGAGCAGGGCTGTGTCACAGCCCTTCCCCGCACACACCGAGCTCTGGGCTCCAGGCGCTCCCGAGAGGAGCCTGTGGGTGAGGCTCCAGGCTGCCTGGGAAGAGCCCGTTCTGCACGCCCTGTGCCTCACAGGGAAGCTGCTGGAATTGGAATTGGCTCCCCTTGGAGCCCCCAACCATCTCCCCTACAGCCCAACCTCTATCTGTGCTTTCCCTTGGACTGTTCCCCTGGCGCCCCTCAGCCAGAGCTCTGTGCAGCAGCAAAGAGCCTCTTCTTCGTTTGCCTTAAGACTGGCATTATATCAGCATTTTAAGGTGCCTGTTTGTGGGAGGGGGCCGCGGGACCAGCTGTACCTGCTGCCGTGTGACCCCAGCCCAGCCGGAGTGTCCCGTGGCCGTGGGGCCAGGGCTCAGCTCCGTGTGACCAGGGACAGCCCACGGCCCCCGGCCCGTGCTGGCATCCCCCAGGGGCTGCCCCCAGCCCTCCTTTCCCATGCCGGCCCCCGGCAGCCCTGCGTGCACCGGCACCGCTCAACCCCTGCTGCATGGGCACGGGGCTGCTGCAGCGCTGGGCATTTGGGGAAGAGCCATAATTGGGCAGCGGTTAAGCAGGAGGAGAAAATCGGTGACAATGTCTGGGCGAGCAGAGCCGATGAGAGGAGCTGCCCCGTGTCCCTGGACACCTGGGAAGCAGGGGACACCCTGTGCAAAAGCGACCCCCTGCCCAAACCATTCGTCATTAACTCCCACTTAAGAGAAGAAAGAAGCTGCGCAAACCATTAGGAAGATAATTGGTCTCTTCTCTGTGTTTCAATAAAAGCCAGGGACAAAACACCATGTATGTGAAATAAGTACTTTGGGATAACAGCACCCGTCACCTTGACAACTCGGTCAGAGGTCTCGGCGTGGCGGTGCCTGCTCAGTGAGGTGTGAGCGATAGAGGACGCCGGGGACAGGGGGAAGATCCTTGTCTGACCAGCGGAGCCGCGAGCACCACAACAGCCTGTTAGCCGCAGGATTTCTGAGCAGCCGGCAGCTTTCACAAGAAAACACGGCAAAAATAACCCCTGCGGAGCCGGGCGAGCAGCGGTGCCTGGGCTGCGGTGACACGCTGTCACGGGAGAGCGCAGACACGGGGACACGGGGGTGACACGGTGAGGTGGGGTGCCTGCAGCTCAGGTGGGGTTCCACAGCTCAGGAGGGGTCCCACAGCTCAGGTGAGGCTCCACAGCTCAGGGTTCCACAGCTCAGGTTGGGTTCCACAGCTCAGGTGGTGTTCCACAGCTCAGGTGAGGCTCCACAGCTCAGGGTTCCACAGCTCCAGTGGTGTTCCACAGCTCAGGCTGGGTTCCACAGCTCAGGTTGGATTCCACAGCTCAGGTTGGGTTCCACAGCTCAGGAGGGATTCCACAGCTCGGGTGGGGTTTCATGGCACAGGGTTCCACAGCTCAGGCTGGGTTCCACAGCTCAGGCTGGGTTCCACAGCTCAGGTTGGGTTCCACAGCTCGGGTGGAGTTCCGCCCATGCTGGAATGAGACAGGGAGTGCCCAAAGCGCCTCTTGCTCTGCCCAGCTGGACCAGGCCAGCACAGGCTCTGGTGGCACCCACGGGGACACAGCTCCACCAAAGCCTCCCAAAAACACCAACACGTAAAACAACATAATATCGCAAACAAAAGGTGACAAGGTAACATACTAATATGAACAGACACAAAATCAATAGGAATTTCTATTTAGGTAGGAAATCAATAGGAATTTCAAGGTAGGAAAAAGGGAAATTACTTACATTTAATTTGAGCTCTCTTCAAGTCTGGTTCTCCATAGAAGGGTGGCGGTGGCTGGCAGGGCTGGGGCAGCAGGAGGGCCATGGGGATGATGGTGGGGCCTCCTGGGGCGGATGCTGCACTGAGCCCTGGGGCACGGTGAACGAGCACCCCCAGCAAGGAGGGCTGGGCACCCAAGGGTGCAGCGAGGCTCAGCTTCCATTTCCAGCGTCCTCATCCAGCAGCAATGGCACTGCCGTGGCAGTGTTTGCAAACAGGCCATCCTCGGGAAGGAAGTCCGTGCAGGGTGCCTGGGCCGTGGCAGCCCAGCCCTCACCCCGCAGGATGATCATACCAATGGGCTCACTGCTCCGTGCAGGGCCCTCCTGATCCCAGCAGCCTGGCCAAGGCTCCCGGCCCCGGCTGTGCCGTGCTCTCAGAAGGATGAGGGCCTCAGCTTGAGCCCCTTTGAACCAAAAGATGTTATGAAAATGAGAGATTAGTGTTTTGTTGAAAGCAGAGCTAGTTGTGCCTCAAATTCTGCCCCTTCACTTGCTTAAAATTAAAAGACTTCTGGAAGTATTAGTATTCCACTGAGGATCTCCAAATCACCTCCTGAAGTGGCTGAAGGTGGAAACAATTTTAAGCCACTGTTTGCAGCTAGATTCAACCACAGCAGCAAAGTCCAGTGTAGCAGCATTTTGCATTTCATTCATTCGTGAGCGCTAAAATGGTCTGAAGCGTTTTAATTGACGCAGATTAAAATGGGAGGGAGGCAGGAGCTTTGGTGAGAGGTGGGCAGGGTGGGCCGTGGCCAGGGAGCCACGCGTGCAGCTGTCCCTGGCTGAAGGGGCAGGGGGAGCGTGCCAGAGCCCCAGCTCCGTGCCTGGGGCACCCTGAGGCTCTCCTGGGGCACCCTGAGGTGCATTTCTGCTCCTCCCAGCTGGGACTGGGACTGGGCTCCACACGGTGGGGCAGCACCTCCTTGGCAGCTGTTTGACATCCAGGACAGCAGCCCGCCCCGCTGCAGCCAGGGCAGGACAAAGGCAGAGCCCATCTGGCCCTGGCTATTAATCCTGGGCTGTGTCTCCACTCTGCCATTGTGGGCTGCTTGAAAAGCACATTAACCCCAGGTTTAACAGCACTGATTGGAATAGTCAGCAAGGGGAGACTTTTCAGCAGAATACAAACAAAAAAGGGAAAATAACCAGGTACGAAGGATTTTCTTGGCATTCCGATTGGGTTTTTTTGCCAGAGGTCCATATGATGCTCTGTCCCACCACAGAGGTGTTGGAGACCGCCTGAGGGGACGATATCTGGCAAAGGGAAAGAAACAGTGGAAGAATGCAGGTTCTGCAGCACAACTTGGCAGTGTCCCAGCTTGGACCTCTGTGAAAACCAGCAACAAATCAGCTCCACTTGCTGAGGACACTGAATTGAGGTGAGTGCTGAATGAGCTTGCAACAGCACAACAAAAATCCAAAGGATTTTATCATCTTTGTAGCAGAAGGGACATATGGTAAATAAAATTTAATGCTGCCAAATGGGGAGAAATGTAAAATGGCCTAAGAACCATAAAGCAAAGAGCAGCATGAATGGAGGCAAACTGGTGCAAGAGGGAGGATACTGAAGATAAAGAAACAACTGAGATAATTACAAAAGCATTGAACGCATCCATGGATATTCACCCTTTTGCAAAGCAGCCCCAGCCCTGGCAGAGCCCCCTGGTACAGTGCCATGTGGGCCCTCCTTGTCCCTGTCCCTTTGTGTGTCCCACTCTGTTCCTCCCCAGGCTCTGACCTGCCCTCTCCTCTGCCAGGGCAGGGCAGGACTGAATGGCTCTCCCTGGCACAGTCCCCTGTAAGAAGGGCAGGCCTTTCCCCAGATCTCATGGTTTTCGTCTGCACTTTCCATTCCTCAGTGCTGGCTCCTTAATGAGCCCCAGTCCTTGACTGCCTTGCACTCCTGGGCCAGCAAGGCCACGTCCCAGGCCCAGGCTGTGCTGGGGTTCAGAGGCAGGCGCAAGGATCAGGGGCCTCTGTCACCTTTATGGAATAACACCTTCTTTTCCCACCATGGAAACTGCAGCCAACTCCACATTTCCCTGCAACACCATGCTTGTGCCTAATTAAGCTCTATTAATACTAATGAACAGACTCACCATAGCCCATCACTTTAGTTCTTAATCTAATGCCATGTTGTGACACTTGTTCAATGATGATTTCAGCCCATGAATCAAATCATTGTGGTTCAGCCCATATGCCGGGCTCCTTTCTCACGTGGGAGCAGAGAGAAATCCAGGCCAGCATAGAGGAAAACTGGAGAAGGAGCTTCCAATGGAATAAAAAGCCAGCCACGAGGCCAGGCTGTCCCAGTGAGGGGCAGCACTGTGGGAAGGGGCAGAGGTCCTGAGCACGGTGCTC
Source organism: Melospiza georgiana (assembly GCF_028018845.1). Taxonomy (NCBI): domain Eukaryota; kingdom Metazoa; phylum Chordata; class Aves; order Passeriformes; family Passerellidae; genus Melospiza; species Melospiza georgiana. The sequence continues at coordinate 12,535,588 of NC_080449.1, read as the reverse complement.
CAGCCCAAGCAGAGCCCAGCCCCAGAGCTCCTGTGGGGAAGGGCAAGAGGCACAGAAAAGGAGCAGGGAGGGCACCAGGGGGAAGGCTTCACTAACGAGGAAACCCCAAGAGTCCTTTTCTTCTTTTTTTCTCCTTCTACATCCTAGAGAAGAACTGAATTCTGTTTTTCTGGGAGGAGAGGCCACTCCTGCACTGAGTACTGGCTTTTGGAATAAGTGGTTTGTGTCAGATTTGCAAATTCTGAAAAAAAACCAACTCCCCTTTAATCCCAAATGTTTCATAAAATAAAAAAACACTCTTTATTCCTGATATGTTCCTATTGCTTGTCACTTGGCTTTGTAGGGTGATGCAGAGTTTAATTCTTTCCATACCTGCAGACAATTCCCAATATTTGTGTTCCTTGGGTACAGGTTTCCCATTGCAATGGGCCACAAAGCACCATGTGTGTGTTGGGTGCTGGACTGGGGCCTCCATTCCACGTTCTTTATTTAATGCTGCTGAATTATTCAGGTGGGAGACTCCACTGAATACAAAGGTTCAAGTAAGAAACATTAAAGTTAGAAAATCCCAGGTTTTCAGAAGTACTGGAAGTGAAAAAAATATTTCAGCCAGGTTGATTTATGTTTAAAATACTGAAATATACTGCTGCACTGATGGCTTTGAATTGTGCTGTCATGCCGGGTGGCAGAAGGAGATGAGATTTTTCAATATGTTAAAGTGTAAATGTTGTTAAAAACACAGTATTAGGAGATTAAGATTGTGACCCTTTACGTTCCAATGATCGTAAAGATCAGCCTTGCAGCCCATTACGGAGCAGCTTGCCGAGGCATCACACTGAATCACTCCAGCACAGGATGCTATAACCCTGCTCCAGCTCATTCACAGGCATCTGCTGATGTGGCATCTACATCAAACTGTGCATGCAAATGCAGCGTGCAGGCCTTGGATGTGCTCTAATAAACCCTGCCAGGCTCCCCTGCTCATCCCAGAGCCCTGGGGCCAGGGTCTCCCACAGCCACAGAGGCCATGCAGGACACCCGGTGGGCACAGCGCCAGCCCCAGTGCCACTGCAGCGCTCCTGTCCCTCATCCACCCTAAACCAGCCCTGCAGGGAGCAGCCCGGATCTGCAGCACTCCATGGAGAGAGCCCCATGGATTGCAGTCGCCAGGCTCTGCTGTGCCACACAGCCCTGTCCCCCTGGGCCACACAGCCTGGGCTGGATTACAGTCACCAGGGCTGGCTCTGGGCAGGGCACAGCCCAGGGGTTGCTCTGCCAGGGGGACAGCCATGTACAGCCATGTCCCCCTGGTTGGGCAATCTGGGCTGGATTACAGTCACCAGGGCTGGCTCTGAGCAGGGCACAGCCCAGGGGCTGCTCTGCTGTGCCACAGAGCCATGTCCAGCCATGTCCCCCTGGTTGGGCAATCTGGGCTGGATTACAGTCACCAGGGCTGGCTCTGAGCAGGGCACAGCCCAGGGGCTGATCTGCTGTGCCACAGAGCCATGTCCAGCCGTGTCCCCCTGGTTGGGCAATCTGGGCTGCATTACAGTCACCAGGGCTGGCTCTGGGCAGGGCACAGCCCAGGGGCTGCTCTGCTGTGCCACAGAGCCATGTCCAGCCATGTCCCCCTGGTTGGGCAATCTGGGCTGGATTACAGTCACCAGGGCTGGCTCTGGGCAGGGCACAGCCCAGGGGCTGCTCTGCCAGGGGGACAGCCCTGTCCAGCCATGTCCCCCTGGTTGGGCAATCTGGGCTGCATTACAGTCACCAGGGCTGGCTCTGGGCAGGGCACAGCCCAGGGGCTGCTCTGCTGTGCCACAGAGCCATGTCCAGCCGTGTCCCCCTGGTTGGGCAGCCTGGGCACTGCCGCTCCCGAGGGCGCCAAGGCCAGAAATGATCATTCCCAGCTAAACCTGCAGATCAGAAGGCTGCCAGATGGGAAAGGGATATCCACCCAAGACCCTTGCAAGGACCTGCCCTGACCCTTCAGCCAGGGGCTGGTCCCCAGCGGGACAGCTGGGCTCATCTCCCACCAGGAGAGGCAGGGACAGGCAGTGCCACCAGCTGCGGGTGCAGCCTCTGATCCTTCCAGCAGCAGCAATTATTTAATGTAATGAGGAGGATCCAAGCAATGGAACTTTTCAGAAAGATTTAATGTTTTATGACAGACCAAAATTGTGTAATGAAAAAGCCTGATTTGGTGTGTGGGAAGATACTTAGAAATAAGAAGTGTGCTGGTGCCTGGGAGGCTGAGGCAGATGAGTTCTGGAGCTCCCTCTCAGCCCAGCCTTCCTCCTGGCCACCCTCACTGGGACAGTGCTTCTCACCCATCCCACCATCCCCAGGGCAGGACACGGCCATGGCAGTGGCACCACAGGGACACAGGGACAGCTCAGCAGCCAGGCTGACCCTCCCGCGCCCTCCTTACTGGGGTTCGGTGCAGAAACATGCAGATTCTGGCTTTTATTTGGAGCAGGTTTGAAAGAGCAGTGAAGGTTATTGAAAACATAACGAAAGCTCCTCCTTATTTCATTAAATACAAATGTGAGTGGGGTCATCAGTTTTTATAGGGGCTCGTAAAGCATCCCTCTTGTTCAAATAGGCTATCAAATCACCCAGGGCTCCTCTCCGTGAGGAGTGCAATAAACCCGGAGTTTCTTCTTTAAGAAACTCATCTCAACATCATAATAAAATAACCTTAAATAATACAGTGTGGAACAGGTTTTCAATAACATAATTATAGGCTTCCATTTTTTTCCTGGCAGGTCATTTCTTGGTATCTATTTTGGATGCCATATTGCAGAGGAAGGGGGTAGGGATGGAAGCATGGGCGGATTTTGAAGCATGTCCTCAGGTCACTGCAGATCACCTTGCCTTTGTGTGGTGTGGGCTCTCCCTTCTTCCTCTCTTCTGGGTGATGAGAAGCCTGAGGCCTGCCCAGAAGACACAGCATTCCCCTTCTTCCATTACCTCAGGACAGTGCCGTCCCTGCAGGAGTTTAGCAGTGTATGTTTCCCTTTTTTTGTGTAACTGGTGGCTGACCCACCTGTGCCATGGAGTGTCATTAGTCCCCAGGAAATGGTTTGCTGGACAGGCAAACGGTGTGTATGTTCCAGACCTGTCATGATTTTAACCCTCTGCTTATTTACCTGAGTTCTGTCTCCCCTTTATTCGGAGCAGCAGTCTGATTTTTAATGTGTGGGTGTCCACAGGGTGTCACTGATACCACTTGGGCACTCTCATTTCAGTTTTAGAGAAGGTGCATTATTTTTTCCATGCTTATATTTGAAGTTTATTTACAAATAATAATTAGCAGATGTTTGCATAAGGCTCTAAGTCTGAGCTACTTCAGGGCAACACACACAAAAATCCCAAAGCAAGGAGACGAAGCTGCAGAGCCAGCTCCAGTGCACAAGTTATGTGCCCGAGTGTACACACACACCCCGTCCCACACACTCACGTAAAAAATTGACCTGTACATCATCTGCACGTGTTTGCAGATAATACAAAGTTGTGTTTAAAAAAAGGAAGAAGGAAAAGCCTCAAGTGGCAGAGCAGTTAAGGAACTCCTAGGTGTTTTTAATAACATTGATCAGGCCAAATGAAAAAAGCCAGAGCAGTGGGAGACAGGAGCAGGCAGCAGATGCTGACATTCTATCACAGCAGACACATATTGACTAGCGGTCTGAACAAGTCACTCACTCATCAGCGGCCGGCCTGATTGAGTTGCCTGCAGCCAGTAAATGAGCCTTCCATCCACTGTGGGTCGAAATGAACTGCAATCTTTTCAGACCTCGTTGTTGGCCAAATGAGAGATTTAAAACCCCGGAGGACTCCAAATGAATTTACCAAGGAGCCACAGTGACTAACAAAGCTCCAATACATCAGCGCCGGGGCACTGGGTATTACACACACTGCTGGGTGATCAGCACTGGCTATTAGCTGGCCCTGCTGATCAGCAGCGCCGGGCCATGCAGAGGTAACCAGATTAACCAACTCGCACTGCGCAAGCCTTTCGTGGGTTCTTTAAGGATTTAAAGATTTTGATGAGAAAACACTACAAGTTTCCCGGGGGAAATTCGCTGTTATTGATTTAATGTTTGCTTGCATGCTACCTGTCAATTTTCCCAGAGCTTCAGCAACAAAATTCGTATTTGATATTTGACAGATCTCTTCCTAGTTTGCATGAGCTGAGCAGCAGAGCGCTTTCAGAAAGAGCTCCTTTTGGAAACAAAAGAAGGGCGACTTCTGCACACACGCTTTTAACCAAGACATAATTCAGGCTAAAATAAATTCCAGGACCAGCTACAAGCTCCAAGCACTTCAGAGGCTGGCAAGGGATGGGTCAGACTGGCTGGATTTGTCAGTGAAATGGGGAAATTCCGATCTTGTTCAGGGACTGGTCGACGAAACGTTGCTCACCCATGCACATGCATGTGTGTGTGAACACATTGCACTTGGTCATGATGATGGAGGGATTTTATTGACTCTTCCTCCTGACTTAGACCAAGATTAGGAAGTTCAGGTGTCTCAGGTCCACTCAGGCATTCTGGAAGTGTGTTTGGTGTGCTGACACCAGGGGTGTGAGGAGAGCACACAACAGCATTGGTCTCAATCACAGCTATCAGAGAACCTCCAAAGAGTCAAATTTAAGCACACATGAACCCAATGCAAAGACCACAGAGGACAGGAACCAAGAAAGGTTCCTGCTTCCATGGTCCCTGTGGGCATGAGGAGGGATTTCTCAGAGTTTCTCCAGTTTGAAGGACCCAGCATGCCTGGGAGAGAGGCAGAGCCCTCTCCTTGCAGCACTTCCCCCCTGCAGCCCAGTGCTGCTCCCCCCAGGCTGTGAGTATTCCATTGCTAACATTCCCATGATAACAAATTGTTCACTAGCAGGGGAGACAAATGCAGAGGTCCTTCCCTCTCACAGCTAATTCCTCCCTCTGTGAGGTGCCAACCTGCTCCCTCTCTCCTTGGGCAGAGCCCTGTGCACTGATTCAGGCCAGGCTTCACTCCCTGCTCTCCCCGGGTGCTCTCTCTGGAGCAGTGCAGCCCCAGCACCACACAGTTCTGTTTGTGGGTTACTTCATTCCAGCTGAATGTAGCAAAATGGTTTGTCATCTCCATTTTTTGCTGTAGAGTCCTAGAGGAATATGGTGCTCGGGAATGCCTTCAGCAAGAGCCTCTAATCTGGAAGAGTCATTTCTCCCTCTGCCTCTTGCAGTAGAGGAGGAACGCAGTGGCTGCTGGCTGGAAAATTAGCCCAGGGAACTCTCTCCTGTGTCTGTCTCTCACCTCATTAGACTAGTGAGAAAATGTAATTGTAAGTCTCTCAGGCTTGCCCCTCGCCGGCTGGTGAGGGACTGTGCTTCAGCAGGGCAGGGAGAGGCAAAGCTGCACCGGGCGCTGGCCCTGCAGCCAGCTGAGCAGAGAGCAGAAAGCGGCTGGGTCCCTGTGCCCCCACGGCTGTCCCTGCCCCAGGGTGGCTGTCCTGTGCCCCCATGGCTGTCCTGTGCCCCCATGGCTGTCCCTGCCCCAGGGTGGCTGTCCTGTGCCCCCATGGCTGTCCTGTGCCCCCATGGCTGTCCCTGCCCCAGGGTGGCTGTCCCTGCCCCCATGGCTGTCCCTGCCCCAGGGTGACTGTCCCTGCCCCAGGCCAGCTGTCCTGTGCCCCCTCTCGTCCCCCCAAGGCAGGCTGGGCTGACCAGCAGGCACACCCATGGGCAGAGCTGGGCAAGGACAGCCTGGGGACAGCCACACTGCAGCCCTGGGCCAGTCTCCACCCCTGGGCACAGCAGGGCTGCCCTGGGGACAGCGTGGGACGCAGTGTGCTGCCCGTGGTGGCCGTGGCTGGCTTCTGCACAGGCTGCTGGTGCCGCCGTGGTGCTCCCGACACCGCCAGCACAGGGCTCATGGGGACACCACTCTTCCAACCTTCCATCCCAGCCTGCAGCCCCACACCTCTTCCGGCTGTTACGTCTGAATGTTCTCTTCCTAAACTGTTCCACTCTGGATGAATTCTCTGCCTGCTTTACCGACCCTGGTGTTGCTAAGTGCAAGCGCCAAACGTGCTGGGAGGTGAAGGCATGGGTGCAAATGAAATGCAGTCTCTGCCCCCGAGATCCAAACCAAAGAGGGATGTTATTCACACCAGCCCCTGGTGCACACAGGGGCGTTTGGCGAGGCTGACACAGATTCACACGCAGAGGCTGGTTTTGGTGTAGGATGGGAAATGCTGAGGCTGAGTCCAACCAGCTCAGCAATAACGTGTCCACCGTGTGTTTAAAGGCAGGAAGCAACGCCTCAGCTGAAATCACTTAAACAAAAAGATTGCAGTGAGGGGCATAATGCAAGAAAGTAATAAGGTTTAAAACAGGTCAGAGCCCTTTCCCTGCTCCACTGCTCCTGAGTGAGATGCATTATTTAATGGTCTTTGGTCACCGCTGATATACTGTTGATGAAATAGATGATTTTGTTCAAAAGAGCATTAGAGAAGAAATATACAATACTGCATTACACTCCAGCACAGTTCCCTCTCTGGTAAAAGCCGATAGATTGAAGGTTTTTCCTCTTGACAGGAAAGCAAAGCAGTTGAAATGAAAAGTCTTATGAAATGGCAAATACAAATGGCAATAATGCCACCATATTCAAAATTAAATTGTTGTAATTTTAGTTTCTGAGCATAGCAAAGTAATACAATATTCAGCACAGGCTTGGGGAGCAAAACCTTTTGGCAATAACAACAGTGCCTCAAGAGCTAACCAAACCATCTTTTATAAAAATGTAGAGTCTGATGGGGCTCTCCATCAGCCACAGGATCTGTTGTGCTGTGGTAGCCCAGCCGTGCAGCGTGTGGCTGCAGTGCTGCGCTCAGCCTAGGGAGGTCTCTTCTGAAAGGAAAAGATGTTTTAGCTGTCCAGATGGGTTGGAGCAGAGATCAGATTGATGACAGCCAGCAGCCAGACCTCAGTGGTACCGTGACAGAAGAGCTGTCTCACCCTTTGTGCCCCACCTGGTTCTTTCCAGGCAGGGCAGAAGAGTTTGGCGTGGCACAAAGTGGCACTGCCAGCACCCCTGTGGCAGAGGGCACTGCTGGCGAGGCCCACGGGTGAGCAGGGCTGGAGAGGGGCTGATCCTGCCCGTGTCTGCTGTGAGTTTGCTGCACAAGGAACCTCCCGTGGCTGTAGCAGGCGGGCTGTGCTGCCTCTCCCACTCCTCCTGCCTCTCCCAGCCCTGCAAATAGCTTTTGGTATTGAATCTGCGGATTGCAACTGCTCCGTGTTTGAATAGCCTGCTGACCTTTCCCAGTAATGCCTCTTTTATAACCTTCATCTTCTGCGGGGGTTCACGCCATCCCTGTACTCACAGACCAGGAATCCAGTGTGTAATGATAACATGGAGCCGGGCACTCCAGCCATGCAATTATTCTCCCTGCGCCCCTGTTTGTGCTCTGACTTTCACCACGGTTAAATGCTGCTATTTTCTTTTGCCAGGCCCTGGGAGAGACTCGAGTTTGCCCTCGACAGGTTCAAGTCTCTTCTGCCAACAAAAGGTATTACACTGCATATAAATGGTGCTGGGCAGGGGGGCCAGGCCCTGGCAGGACGGGCACAGGGGGCTGCACAGGGGCTCTAAGCCAGCCCTGGGCAGGGGTCTCCTGTTAGTGAAGCCCCTCGGGCCGGGGCTTTAGGCCAGCCCTGAGCCAGGGTCAGGCTGGCAGTGAAGCCCTCAGGCCCAAGGGGCTTTAAGCCAGCCCTGGGCAGGGGTCTCCTGTTAGTGAAGCCCCTCGGGCCGGGGCTCCCCGCACCGGGCTGGGCTCCACGGCAGCCGTGCCACACATCCATTACCCGGTAATGGGGGAATGCAGCAAAAGCGGCTCTGAGAGAAAGGAATACATCACTGGTAATTATCTCTAACCAGAAATCTCCTCCACTGCTCCAAGCCCCATCATTCCAGCCCTATTCTAATAAAGTGACACCTTTTTAATTATGGTAAGGACAAATCTGAAATTCCGGTAAGTAATTAGCAGGCATAATTTGCCATCTCTGACACAATGTGACTTTATCATGGGTTACCTCAGTACAAGGCAGGAGTGCAAGGCTGCTGTATATCCTCTTTTAATTTTAGAGAAACCCAAACTGTCCATTTATTTTTATTACAATGTATTTCTCGAGTAGTTGAGTGGACAGCACCGAGAGTGCTCTGAGAGTGCAAATAAACAGCAGCAGCCTTGGAATGTTAAATTTAAGGGTTGTTTTCAAGAACAGGACACTTAATTTAACAATAAACTATGTTTTTATGTACCTCCATGATACCCACCGTTACCAAGAGCACAAGCTAGCTGGGCCCATTCAGAGGTGTGCAGGACCCACTGAGCCATTCAGCCTGGTTTATTTTCAGTGAAAGGAGGTGCCCATCAAACCAGAAAACACTTCCACATTGCAATCCAATTATTTATTTGCACTTCCAAAGGCTGCTTCCAGTTTTATTGTCTTCCTCCATTCTCCCCTGCTATTTGCATGTGTGCTTCAAGGGTGGTGCTTGCTTCTGCTAATGGGCATAATATTAAATCCTGCAAACCGTGGCTAAGAGAGATTTTTCTTAAAGAATCACAGTCCTTTGCAGAGTGAATGCACGGTGTGGCAAGGTTCCTGATGTCCCTGTGATTCCTGGGGTTAATATTCTTACACCTAATATATTTTTGAGAAATGTGTACTGTGGGCTAATTTATGAACATTTTGCGTTTGAGCCTTGCTGTCCAGTTGGGATTAGTCAGTTAAACTGCAGGGGTTTGTTTCTCCTTGACAAGGGGGCAAGCGCTTCTCTATGAATAAAGGACTTGGGACCTGAGGCACCAGGACACACAGAATGCACTCAGACCCCTGTAGAGGCTCCTTTCTGTGCATGGCCCAGCAGAAATCCCCACCTTCCTTTGGGAGCTGCAGCAGCTGGGACAGCAGCCACTGCTCAGGGAGAAGGAAACACAATTGGTACCTCTGCTCCAGGGGACAAGCATGGGGAGGATGCCAAGGAGCAGCTGCACAGGAGGAGCATCCCAGAGAGACAAACACAGCTCTGCCCGGGACTGCTGTGGTCTGTGCACACACAGGGCTCTCCCTTGCTGTCACAGGGACTTCAAGCTCAGCAACTTAAACAACCCTTTAGGACAGATTGGGTGTTTCTCATGGATAGTCCTTCATTCTGCTAATAAAGACTTTGGAGATATTCCCAAAAGCCCCAAACCCCAGGCTGATAACCTGTTAGGAGGTGGGAACATCAGGAGGTTTGCAGGGCAGAGGGTCCTGGCCAGTCCCACGTGTGATGAGCAGCCCGGGCTGGGTTGGGTTCCTGTGCCCTGGTGCCTGGGGACAGCAGAACCTGAACCTTTGTTTTGCACTGCACAGCCCCCCAAGCACCCCACAGTCCCAGTGTGCACGCAGAGCCCCAGATTTGTCTTTCCTTGTCTGCGTTAGTGAGAGGGAGCTGCATTAATAAGGCGGGGAAGCAGGGTCGGTGGCAGCCCTCGCTCTGTTGAGGAGGAGTGATTGCTGCGCACAGGGCTGGCAGGCAGGAGGATATAACCCTAATGTCTGCACCTCAGGACACGCCATTAAAAAGGCATCTGCAGTGACACAGATCTGCTGTTTATCAATACCCTGACAAGCGTTTCCCCTGCAGCCTGGAAACACCCACCTGACGGGCGGTGACCGATGGAGCCCCGCGCTGCCCTGGGCCCTGCCCTCACCTGTGGCACAGCTGGGCTGCCACCAAATGTACCCCGAACAGGGGGCAGGGATGCAAAAAGTGCCACTGCTTAACTGTGAGTATTTGCACCTCGGTGCTTCTGTTGGGGAATTTTCTGGCATTTCATATCAAAGAGAACTTTTATGTGTAAAAACTGACCTGAACCAAAAGTGAAAGGTAGTGAATATATCAAACCAAACATTTTCAGACTGACAAAAGCATGATTTTCTGTCTGGTTTTCTTCATTCATTCCCACAATCAATTTTTTTCTCTTTTTCCAGCTTTCCAGCTTTTTCCAAACTGCAATATCACACTCACCATCCCACCTCCTCCCATTCTTGTCTCATTATTCCCATGGCACAGAAATCCTCACGGTGACAATGGCATCCACTTCACAGAGGCCAAAACCATGACCGCATCCTTTCCCAGTTCAGCTCCAACCTCCATTCCAGCACAAAAAGATATATATAAAATTTCTCAGCCTCACTTTGTGGGGTTGCTCCATTCCCTCCTTCCCACTGCAGGTGCTCCCAGCTCATCCCCTGCACCTGCCAGGGTTGGGGGGTTCACCCACCCCTGCCTTTTGTCCAGTGCACAAATGCATCAGCACTGCCTTAGAAATCCACATTACATGCAGCTTTAGTTAATTAAATGTAAAATCATTGGAATAAAATTATCCTTTCATTAGAAATTAACTCAGTGCTTAAGACTTCAATAATTACTTTTTTCTCCTCAAACCACATACAAAACGGTCAGTTAAACAGTATGTAAAAAAAAAAGTTTAATGACCACAGAGCAATCAAGATTACTATTATTTAAGCACAAGCTATTAACATGTGCAATGAGGTATTAGCTAATAAATTATCTTTATAAAATTAAATTGTAATTTTATCACAAATTTTACAGAGGTTATGGGTTTTAATGGCTGTATTTAGCTCTGGCACTGAGCATGCCGCTTTCCTTCATTACTTCATTAACACATTGCATTTAGACTCTTTCTTCTTATTATTTTAATTTAGGAACAGGATTAATTGATTTATTTCTCCCCTCTTTGGGAGCCGCTCGGTCTCTGCCACTGCCCAAGGTCTGGGTGCCACCATGGCTCCCGCTCTGGCTTGGCTTTCGTGCGGAGATGAGCGTGCAGGGCGTTCATCCTCGGGAGGTCAGGGGGAAGAAGAATTCCCTGTGGGATATCCTTGAGCTGCAGAAGAACCCTGAGCTGCTCGTCCAGGTGCTGCTGATGTGGGTGCTGCAGCCTCCAAGCACAGGGAGCCTCGTGCCTGCAGGTCCTCACCTGTCCCCCATCACATTCCACTCGTTTTCATGGAGGCAAAAGCCATGAGGAGATGCTTCCCAGCTTCTGCCAGCCCTGGAAGGTTTTGCAGGGCTCCCACGCTCTGTCTCACTAGCCCTGGCTCCAGTTGGTGGCCAGAGCCCTGGTCTGCTCTGTGTGGCCACGCTGGGAGCAGCGCTGGGAGCAGCACTGGCATTGGGAGCGATGCTGTCTGCAGCTCACACCACTTATAAACTCCCCTGCGAGTCCCCTGCAGACAGATATCCTTGAGACTCACCTCCATCTCCCGCTCAGGTCACAGGGAGATTTAGAGATGGGGAGCTGTAGTTAAGGTCCAGATCTGCTATCTGAACTTGAGTGATGGAGGACACATTGGCGGGACATGTTTATTGTCACCCGGCGGCCCGCAATCCCGCTCTCGCAGAGCCACCTCCGTTCCCCGTATAATTCATGGGCTGACTCCATGCTGGAGTGACTGATAAGGCCTTCATGCCGGGCTTGCCGGCCACATGTCTCAAGGAGACTCCAGAGGAGCTTCAGCACAATATAAATGTGGCTCCGTGTCAGCCTCAAACCCCTGGAAAATTCCCCGTCTCGAGAGTGCAGCATTTTAAGTAATAAAACCATAGAGAGATTACAACAAAATGTGACAGGAATTTATAGCCCTCCGCATGAACCTTTTACCTTAAGATGGAACAAAGTTGAGGGAAAAAAAATTGTGTGGTTCACTTAGGTAACCTTTCCAACCACCCCCGCTCAGCTCCTGGCCCCACATTCCTCTTCGCTGATTTAATAGCAGGAAAAAAACAGCCAGGCAGGGAACTGGGGAGCAGACAGGCACGGTGCTTTAACCCTCACTGCCTCCTCCCCGCCTGAAGCACCAGGATTCAGACAAAAAGAGCCCCAGGTTGTGCTGAAGGTTGGTTCTGGCCCCTGCTCCTTGCTGCTGCAGACTGGGACACCGGGGCTGGGACATCAGGACAGGCTGGCTTGCAGGCAGGGCTTTCTTTATCCTTTGTTTTCCTTTTCCTTGAGAGACACCAAAATTCCTGCAGCATCTATAATACCTAATGAAAAGAAGGGCTGAGCGCAGGCTCCTGTACAAGCCATACCCTGATGACATGGGCTCTGTCCCTCCATGCAGGGAGGTGTTTTTATTGCCCGTGAAAGGGTCATGCAGCACAGCTAAGCAGATTCCTGGCTCTCCCTGATGCTGAATTTACTGCCACTTTCAGCAATAAACAGTGGAATTAATTCTGAGTTTACTAATCCAAAGAGTAAACAATATCCAGTGGAGACACTCAGGCAAGATAAATGCAAGGGATTAAAAGCAAACGGGGTGGAATCATTCTGCTCCCAGCTAAGGAGTCATTGGAGGAACGTGAAGCCTCCACATACTGTATTATCAAACTGTTAATAAATGTTTCTAAAGTCTGTTATATTGGGAAGCTTTTCTTTCCAATTCATCCCAGCGGTGTGTTTTATACATGAAGCACACTGGGTGCTGAGCATCGCCTTCCCACTGTACAGGCTGACAGGGAAGGACTGGGCAGAGCTGCTGGTCTAAGGACACACAGCAGGACAGAGCTGCTGCCCCTGAATGAAGTGACAACTTGTGTCTGCATGCAACAAACACACCTGCAACTCTGCTGCATTCCCATGCAGTATTTTGGTACATATTTTACATCATCCTGGGTTACTGCTGAGCTTGTTAAATAATTAAAGGCAGAGAATGTGTTATTTACTGTCCATTTAGTGCAGCAGGCCCAGAGCTTTGCTTTGATTTTCAGTCTGGAAGGAGCAGTGACATGGCCCTGGGGAATTCTCCCACAGTGCTTAATTAGCATGGCACGGTGCAAACCTGCATCACGGGCTTTATTTGTGACTCAGAAATAATATTTGATTGTTAATTTTATTGGTTAATAAATTTTTAAAATATTCATTTATATTTCTTCAGACGGTATTTTACAGCTACCAGGCTTGCAGAGCCAAGCCCCTTGGTTTTGGGGACCATTTCAGCAGCAGCACCTACTTTCTGTGTGAGAATCAGATGGAGAAATACAACAGCACCCCAAACCAGGCTGGGGAAGGCTTCAGGTGCAGCTGCTCAGTAGCTGGGATGGACACTGCAGGCCCCCTTGTCCCTGACAGGGATGGACACTGCAGACCCCCTTGTCCCTGACATCCCACTGATGGACCCTCACTCTGTCCCTGCAGCCTCTGGGCCCCCACACTGGGAGGGTTTTGTTGCCTGACCTACTGCTACACCCCATTTTCATTATCAGGGCTGTAATCAGCTTCTTTTTGAACTTGAGAAGTGCAGGAAATGGAAAGAGCGTGGGGAAAATTCCTGATAAATAGAAAACTTCTTCCTATTGAAGAGTGTTTGAATTTGTCATCCTTGGACAAGAATAAGTTGGTTCTGTGAAGAAAAGAGTACAAATTATCAGCCCTTCAAAGCTTTCCCATTTAACCACTTTATTGCAATACAACTGCCCATAACATTTGCTTTTAGAGCCCATGATGCTGAGTGTAGTTATTACATTGCATACATAAAAGATGTTTACAATTTTTTATATATATATGTAAAATGTTGATCCCCTGGGCCACATCGATTTGTGCCGGCTTCACGGCTGGGTTGGTTCAGGAATTTCCCTATGAGATGTGATTAGGCTGCAGGGAACTTTCATTCTTCTTTCCTTTTTTAATCTCCTGCTTACCCATTTAACAGACCTGTCTTGGATTCCATTTATGTCAACATTTTGGGGCAGAGCTGGGGTGTTCTGAGCTTGGGGGTAACGGCACACGCAGGCTCTGACACCTCATTTTCACCGTGTGCTCTGGCCGTAGATGCATCTCGGCTGATTTATTAGTTCTTGGTGGTTTCCACAGCTGAAACCAGAACTGGGACAAATGCAGGAATTAGCACTTTGTGGTGCACGGGGCAGGCAGAGCAGGGAGGGCACAATGGAGCTGCTCTTTGGGATCCTCTCAGAATTATCCCAGCTCAAAAGCTGCCTGGGAATTGCCTCAGCTTCTCCCTTTGCCTGGAGCAGGAGCTCAGCATCACCTCCAGACCAGGGGCACAGCCTGTCCCAGGCTGGCACAGCCGAGCCCCCTCTGCCAGCACAGGCCACCAACCAATGGCTTGTCCCTGTGCCACCAGGTGCCAGCCTGCAGGGAGCCGTGTGAGGAGTTCCTATTTCCGCAAAGCAGAGACATAACCAACAGAAAGGACAAATAATTTCCCAGTAATTTGTTTTCTAATGAGCAGTGGGTTGCAATTAAGAGGGCATTCATTCTAAAGAAATTAACTGTTCTCCAACAGAGAAGAAAAAACTGGTTTATAGTTTCAATCTTCAGATTTTGACAAGCTAATCTGTAGAGTGCAATAATAATAGAGGGAGTGCAAGAGATTCCTTATAAAAACCCTTGGGAAAATGGATGAACTCCAAGGAATTGGGAAGCACCAAAGCTGGAATGCTGGCTCTGCAGAGACAGGGAGAAAGACAGAGCAGGTCACCTGTGGGATGCTCTCTGCTCCAGCCAGGTGAGGTGTGGGATCCAGCTGGCACTGCAGCGTGTGGATGGATGAGAACACAAATGCACAGGTTATTCACATGCCCGTTGTGTCTCATCCTAGAGCTGATTTGAGAGGAAATAAAAGGCCACATATTGAGATACTCACAGCATTTAAGGAAATACACAAACATGGCAGCAATATTTGCACTGTTTTCCCTTACTGGAAGAAAAGCAGAGGGGTTTTATCTCTATATTATACATTTTTAAAAGACTCTAAGTGTGATCCAGGATATTAGACACTATTCAGCTTCGCACAGGTATCTGGCAAAATGGTTTAAACATTTATTAAATATAGAATGATAAAATACCTTGAAGATCACATCCAATCAACACAGTTTCTGCTGTGGAAAATCATGTCTCATTAATCTGTTAGAATACTTTGAACCTACCAATATATAAATGGATAAAAGAGAATATCTTGACGTATTTTTAGACTTTCAAAAGGCTTTTAATGAGGTCTTCCCACAGGATTTCTTAGGAAACAAGATAAAAATGGGGGTAAGAGATACAGTAACATAATGAATCAATAAGATGGACTAAGAGGAAGGAAACAAAAGTGGGAGACAGTCAGTGTATAGGGTCACTAGCAGTGTGCTGCATGGTTACACATCCATCTAATGGCATTACTATATTAATTACTGACCTGGCAAAGGAAGCAGGGGTATAGATTAGTTAAATTCAGAAAAGATGAAAGAAATTCTGATAAGTTTGGCCGAGGCCGAAGGATGAGTGGTAGTTAATGAAGGCTGGTGTTGATAAATATGAATGCCCTAAACCCCAGAAGTTCCCCAGCATAGAACTGACAGTCTGGAGAGCCGGTCACTGCAGAGACCCTGAACAACCTGTGTCCAAAGCCAAAGGCAAATGAGGTGTCTGAGGCTCAGAGGATGGGAATGAGAGGAGAAAACATTAAACAAGCAGGTGGAGCTCCTGAAGATGCAGTGGGTGGCTCTAAAGACTCTGTGGGATGGGCTGAGCTGGGAGAAAGCGGGAAATGGCCCAGGGTCCCGGGAGCTCGGTCACAGGGTGTGAAACCGTGGTGGGTGTGACGATCAGAACAGGCAAAACCAGGGGCTGCCCTCACTGCCCTCCTCTGCACAGGAGCAGGGGACACCCACGGGAGCTCAAAGCTGAAAATTCAAAATACAAGGAATGAAATTAAATGGAATGGAGGGGGGGTCCTCACAGAGAGACCAGAAGAGCCCTTAGCTAAACACTGGTGGGCCAGAGAGGGGAGAGACCTCTACATGCCTGGCAGTGAGAGATCCCCTCCCTGTGCTGAGGGATGGCTCTGGGGAAGGGGAGGCACTCAGGGATCCATTCCCTGTGCTGAGGGGATGCTCTGGGGAAGGGGAGGCACTCAGGGATCCATTCCCTGTGCTGAGGGATGCTCTGGGGAAAGGAAGGCACTCAGGGATCCATTCCCTGTGCTGAGGGATGCTCTGGGGAAGGGGAGGCACTCAGGGATCCATTCCCTGTGCTGAGGGGATGCTCTGGGGAAGGGGAGGCACTCAGGGATCCATTCCCTGTGCTGAGGGGATGCTCTGGGGAAGGGGAGGCACTCAGAGATCCATTCCCTGTGCCCAAGGGGATGCTCTGGGGAAAGGAAGGCACTCAGGGATCCATTCCCTGTGCTGAGGGATGGCTCTGGGGAAGGGGAGGCACTCAGGGATCCATTCCCTGTGCTGAGGGATGCTCTGGGGAAGGGGAGGCACTCAGAGATCCATTCCCTGTGCTGAGGGATGGCTCTGGGGAAGGGGAGGCACTCAGGGATCCATTCCCTGTGCTGAGGGATGGCTCTGGGGAAGGGGAGGCACTCAGGGATCCATTCCCTGTGCTGAGGGATGCTCTGGGGAAGGGGAGGCACTCAGGGATCCATTCCCTGTGCTGAGGGGATGCTCTGGGGAAGGGGAGGCACTCAGGGATCCATTCCCTGTGCTGAGGGATGGCTCTGGGGAAGGGGAGGCACTCAGGGATCCATTCCCTGTGCTGAGGGATGGCTCTGGGGAAGGGGAGGCACTCAGGGATCCATTCCCTGTGCTGAGGGATGGCTCTGGGGAAGGGGAGGCACTCAGGGATCCATTCCCTGTGCTGAGGGATGCTCTGGGGAAGGGGAGGCACTCAGGGATCCATTCCCTGTGCTGAGGGATGCTCTGGGGAAGGGGAGGCACTCAGAGATCCATTCCCTGTGCTGAGGGATGGCTCTGGGGAAGGGGAGGCACTCAGGGATCCATTCCCTGTGCTGAGGGATGGCTCTGGGGAAGGGGAGGCACTCAGGGATCCATTCCCTGTGCTGAGGGATGGCTCTGGGGAAGGGGAGGCACTCAGGGATCCATTCCCTGTGCTGAGGGATGCTCTGGGGAAGGGGAGGCACTCAGGGATCCATTCCCTGTGCTGAGGGATGCTCTGGGGAAGGGGAGGCACTCAGGGATCCATTCCCTGTGCTGAGGGGATGCTCTGGGGAAGGGGAGGCACTCAGGGATCCATTCCCTGTGCCCGAGGGGATGCTCTGGGGAAGGGGAGGCACTCAGGGATCCCCTCCCTGTGCTGAGGGGATGCTCTGGGGAAGGGGAGGCACTCAGGGATCCATTCCCTGTGCTGAGGGATGGCTCTGGGGAAGGGGAGGCTGTATATCCAGGTGTGCAAACCCAAGCCCCAACTGCACAGCACCAGCATGGGCAATTTTATCCAAGCGTTTTAGGATCTATAAAGCTTAATGCTGCATGTTCAGTTTTCTAGATAGTTTCTCTTATTGCTGTTCTGGAAATCCATTCCAATTAGACAGCAGTGCTCAGGTTTCCAATCCAGGCAGTGGGATGCAGTGTGGAGAGGTGACACTGAGTGGTCCCTGCAGGTGCAGACTTATAAGCACAGCTCACCTCCACAGGCACTTTATAATAATCATACTTCTCATGAAGCTTGAGTTCCACTGCCTCCAAATTAGATCTCAGCACTTAAACAAAAAAAAAAAAAGGTAAAAGGAGGAAAATCAATGCAAACCCCATTCCTCCCTCTCCTCGTGCTTTGCTCCACCTGCCGTGGGGCAGGTCTGGCCATGGGGTGGGGGCTCTGGGGGTTCAGGGGGACCCCAGGACTCAGCAGCCCTTTGGAGGCAGCAGCTGCCCAGTCCCATCCCAGTGCCCAGCCGTGCAGACCACTCCTGCACTCGGGCAGCTTAATTGTCTTGTTAAATATAAATGCGCTGGTGATTTCTTAAAACTGGAAGAGTGTGGAAAGCCATTAGGAAGAGGATAATACCAGTGGTATTTAAAAATTAAAATCAGCTGTAGCCAATCCCAGCAGCAGCAGCAGCTTTGTCCTTTGGAGCCTGACTTTGACTGTCGCTCATGGATGCTATAAACACAGGGCTGTGCTCGCAGCCAGGCAATAAAGTGACTGGTGCATTTCTTTTTGCTTTATACACCACTGTATTGATTTTGTAGTTTATTTTTTCTTGGAGGAGAAACTAAGGTATTGCGATTTCATTTAGGTACTGCATTATAATTTCCCTGATGATTTTGTCAAATGTTCCTGGAGGAGAACACCTTCTCCCGGCGAGCAGGATTCAAAGACACCAAGCCGACTAATCCATACCTAATTGGATGAAATCGTTATGCACTTTCCCTCCTTTTGGAGGTTTTTTCAGAGTTCCCGGTTCCTTAGGGATCCTAAAAGCCACTGAAGAGGTTATTATAGTATGTCCTCGGGGATGTTTAATACCCTAGCCCTGTTCAGACATGCAAATAATCTAATTCAAAAGCCTCCTAATTAGCAAGCCAGCTACAGTTCTGGATAAGGGGAGAGAGAGAGGGAGAGAGAGAGAGATCTAAAAGGACGGTGCTTTTTCCTTTTATAGGCTGCTATTGTGCAAAAGGCAGCATAATGGATAAAAAGTAATTGTTCTGATTTTAATTGCGATCCACTATTTATAGTTTTGTTCTGTCATCTGAATAATGAGGGGATTTTGTTCCTGCAGCTCATGCTAAACACGCTGCAACTGCAGCAACACAGGATGCAGCAAGCGCCTGGCATCTCCTCTTGGAAGCACAATCTTGCCTAGCAGAGATGGTCCAAGTAAAGGATGTTAAGCTCGTTAATGAATTAGCCATTTAATTGACATAATTAGGGATAATTATTTTCTTTTAATCTATTGCCAATTTTAGGACAATTAGACTAAACAACGGTGAAGCAGATCACAGAAGGTCCTCTGCAATCCCAGTGAAAGCTCTTGCCCTAAATGAAATGGTTTAAATGTTAGGGATGAGGGGGTCAAGGGAGCTGGGGGAGGCTCCTGGCTCACCTCGCTGGTCCTGGTGAGGGGACAGGACAGGCTGCACGCCCTTGCTGTGCTGAGGAGGGCCCTGGTCACTGCAAACAGCTGCAAACAGCTGCAAACAGCTGCTCATCCGCCACGTGTGCCACTGGGACAGTCCCCACCAGCGCCAGCAGCCTTGATCCTGCTGCTGTGAGCTCTGCAGCCGGGCTGGAGCTGCACTGCACTGTGCTGCCAAGTCCAGGCACAGAGTGAATTTGTAAAGAGCTGCTCAGGCAGCTGGCGCTAAAGCACGGCCATACCGGGATTCCTGAGGAGCAAAATGCAGAGCAAACCCAAGGCAGGACTGAGGCCAGGGCTGTGTGTGTGCAGAGCAGAAGCAGCACAAAGGCTCCAGGTCCCTGGGCTCGGGGGCAGATTCGGGGCTGCCCCTGGAGGGGGCAGGAGCAGGAGCCCCATCCCGGCACCTCCCATCAGTGCCATGGCAGGACAAGGGGCTGCAGTGCCAGGTGTGCCAGGGGAGCCTGAGGGGCCCTGGGGCGAGGAGCTGAGCCTGGGGCAGCACGAGGGGAGGCTGGCCCTGGCTTCAGCCTGCCCAGAGCCAGCCAGGTGCTCTGTGTGCCCTGTGTGCCCTGTGCAGAGCCCTGGCCTCACCCTGCCCAGAGCCAGCCTGGTACTCTGAGTGCCCTGTACAGAGCAGGCGGGCACTGCACTCCTCTGGCCAGCCCAGCCACACCTTCCCACCTCCCTGGGGCCAGTGCCGGTGGCCAAGGGCAGGGTTGTGGCAGAATTGTGGCTTGCCAAGTCCTTCTCCCCGGTGCCAGTGGCCTGTGTGCAGTGGCACCGAGGGCAGAGCTGTGGCAGGGCTGTGGCAGGGCTGTGGCAGGGTTATGGCAGGGTTGTGGCAGGGTTGTTGTAGGGCTGTGGCAGGGCTGTGGCAGGGTTATGGCAGGGTTATGGCAGGATTGTGGCAGGGTTGTGGCAGAGCTGTGCCTTGCCAAGCCCATCTCCCCAGCGATGCTCACTCTGCTGCACGTGGCACCGCTCGTCACTTCATTATCCTATTAGAGACCCACACAGCACCTGCTCAATTGGAGCCTCGTGTGCTAGCAATTAATATGTTATGCCCTGATTAATTAGCAGGGTTAATTATGATTGCTGTTGCTTAAGCCTATGTAGAGAGAGAGAGACGGCATCGTGTTGCTGTGACTCGCAGAGCTGGGGATGCACCCCTGGGAGCAGGGACGGGTGTGAGCAGCACTGCCAGGCGGGCAGGGCTGGGCTGCCACCCCTCTGCTGGCACTGCCATGCCCCGGGCTGGGCTGGGCTGTCACCCCTCTCTGTGCCAGGTCTGCCGTGCCCCGGGCTGGGCTGTCACCCCTCTGCTGGCACTGCCATGCCCCAGGCTGGGCTGTGACCCCTCTCTGTGCCAGCTCTGCCGTGCCCCAGGCTGGGCTGTCACCCCTCTGCTGGCCCAGCTAGCCAGCAGGGCTATCCAGGTGCCATCCAGGGTGGCACCTCACTCTCCCCTCGGGAGCTGCAGCCCCACAGCCGGTCCCACAGGCACTGGAGGGCCCGGGGGCTCCTGGGGATTTGTTCACACTTTGCTCAGTGTACATCCAAAGTGGCTTCTTCACCTGCACAGGGAGAACAATCGCTGTGCAGATACCCTGGGCTTCAGTGCCTGGAGGCACGGGCAGCTCCAGCTGAGCCAGCCAGTGCTGGGCAAGGGCAGCACGGGGCCAGGGGCTGCTCAGGAGGGATTCCTCAGCTTCACAGCCACGAAAGCTGGCTGAGAACCACGGGCCAGGCTCCAATCTGGCACTCAGCTGAGCCTCTCCCATTTCCCATTAAGGTTTTGATTTGTCTGTGCATGAAATAGTGAGACTTGGGGTCTTTTTGGCAGTTGTGAGTGAGAGATGACCACCCTTCTCATTGACTTATCCCTTTGAAGCTATCATCACTCATTTCTCTTGGGAAGAGAATGTGAGGCACTGGTAAATAATATAGGGTTGTGTATTTCTTTATCTCCCATAGTGTGTTGTCTCCTACATGCTGTTCTGTTCTAACAACATCCATCAAGACAAATGCATACCTGAGAACAGCCTCCCTCAAACCTCAGAAATCTGTTTCTGAGGTCACCAACTATACAGAGAAGACAAAGAAGAAACAAGAAGGAAATTGCACAAACAATTAAACATTTTTTTCCAGAGACAGAGAGGACTCCCCTTGTCTGCACAAGGCAAGCACCAAAATAAGAATGCCACATCTCAAACACAAGGCAATCTATTATTCTCAGAGCAGTAACATGATACATTATCAGCCACCTTATCCTAGCAAAATGTATCATTACCTGCACTTTCTGCACTTTCCAGATCAATCCACTTTAAAAATGTAGTAATATAGAAGGGTATTAGGTACTAGAAAACTCATTATGAAAATGGCGCACTCAAATTCTTTAAAGGTGATATTTCATAAAATATACTATGCCTAGCTCTTGGCTCAATCATTCTTTTTAATAGCTCCATAGCAGCCAGAAAATAAAGTATTCATGAAGATTGAAGAAGATGATCCCATGAACTTCAATTTAATTGGTGCAAATTAAAACGATCCATCTTTTCACGCTGCCCGTCTATCTCCAATCATCAGTGCACCGCACGTCCAGCACCCTGATTACAATTATCTTTTAATAGGAAAACTTGTCACTTTTTGTGTGATTTACATAAGCTTGCACAAACTTACTGGTATCATTTAGGGTTGGAATGTATGATTTTTTTCTCCATTCAAGTGCCCTGAAATGGCTGGGGGAAGGGGTGCCCAGAGGTGAGGTGAGCTCTTGGCGGGGGGCTCATTTACTGCACTTAAAGCCCCGACTTGTGCAAGAGGAATGCCAGGACGGAGCCTTCAATACATCTTCATCCAGCAGGCCTCCCCCCAAAGAAGTGCTAATGCAGTCAGATTTCATGGTGTCTTTGCAATGACCATTGCAATTACAATACAAAAACCTAGATGACATTTTGACTTTTAATTAGGAGGGAAATGATGCTGGTCCCTGCTGATGGCTCTCTCTCTCCCTCCGACTGCTCCTAGCACTCCCATCCTGAGAAGGTACCCTGCAGGGTTTAATAAGCCATCAAATCATAGTGGTGTGGGACGTATTCTCAAGAGTTCAAATAAAATTACCATAAATGTATGTTTACTGTTCCTGGCCTAGTCTCTGGGATCTGGCTGAGGGCCCTCCAGCCAGCAGCAGCACAAAGCACCCACAGTATTAATTATTGTTACTATCATTATTACTATTTCTTTGTGATGACCACAACCCAACGGCGAGGACGCTGCGGAATGATTCATTGCCTGAAGCCATTTATGTATAATATGTTTCAATTTTTTTTCCTTATCTTTGAAAGGCAACCCTCCTTATCACAGATGGCTTCTATCCCTAAAGATGTTGGGAGATTTAGCTCTGTCTTGTGAGGCTGGGATTTCCTATGCATGGAAATAATGAGCATTGTTTAGCTGCTGTCCGTGTGTTCCCCGATAGCATCCACCTGAAAGGAGAGCCTGGGAGCCTGCAGAGCAGCCTGTGCCGTGCCCATGCTCCCCCTGAACCTGCTCACTCCTCACTGGAGCACACGGGGGGACAGTTCTCAATAAGCCCTAATTTCCAGCTCCCTCTCCTGCCTCGCCCAGGCCCCCGTGGAGGTCATCAGCCTGCGAGTATTAAACTTTTTAGCACATCCACTGCAGAGCAATTTTTAGGACTCCTTTGCCGGCGGAGTTCAAATGAAACTCATGGCTGATCTCATTAAGCACTTGTCTCATTTTGGCGCATGAATATTAAACAGGAGCATGTGTGAGCAGGACGCTGCAGAAAGAACATTTTTCCTCTGCGACACCCCGGGGTCAGCCCTGCCTCCCGAAGGCAGATGGTCACTGTGCCCCCAGCTGCGGGCAGGGCAGAGCAGGAGGGAGCACGGCCGGGCTGCAGTCCTGGCATGGAGGGTGCTGGGCAGAGTGTGCCACGGCAGAGGAGCTCCCCACACCTCGCTGGTGCCCCAGGAGGGTCAGTGAGGGGCAGTGCAATGCAGGGGCCCAGCTCTCCTTCCCCCACACTGCAGGTGCCCAGGCAGCTCCCAGAGCTGTCCCCATCAGTCTTTTGTCCCAGCAAGCAGCTCCGGTCACTGTGACCCAGATCAGCTCCAGCTGATCTATCAGGGAAGCTGCCCTGCCATAAATCCGGGGCCGAGCTCACACCCAGCCCTGCCGGCCCCACCTGCAGCGCTCCCGGTGAGCAGGTAATCATGAGCTGCCACCGAGAGGTGACCCATTACCGTGATGGATTGGTGTGAGGAGCAAATGGACTGAGACCTGGGACTGCTGTCCTTCCTGCACCTTGGCCTCTGTCCTGTCCTATCAATATCCACGCTGGGCTCGTTACGCTGACGGGAGTGGGGTCAGCCCATGGCTGAGCTCACCGGGACAAACTGCGCCTCTGCCAGCGGGCACTGCCCAGCTCCACAGGTGCTGAGCTCACCGGGACACACTGTGCCTCTGCCAGCGGGCACTGCCCAGCTCCACAGGCGCTGAGCTCACCGGGACACACTGTGCCTCTGCCAGCGGGCACTGCCCAGCTCCCCGCTCCGCAGGCGCTGAGCTCACCGGGACACACTGCGCCTCTGCCAGCGGGCACTGCCCGGCTCCACAGGTGCTGAGCTCACCGGGACACGCTGCCCCCTCTGCCAGCGGGCACTGCCCGGCTCCACAGGCGCTGAGCTCACCGGGACACACTGCCCCCTCTGCCAGCGGGCACTGCCCAGCTCCACAGGCGCTGAGCTCACCGGGACACACTGCCCCTCTGCCAGCGGGCACTGCCCGGCTCCACAGGCGCTGAGCTCACCGGGACACACTGCCCCTCTGCCAGCGGGCACTGCCCGGCTCCACAGGCGCTGAGCTCACCGGGACAAACTGTGCCTCTGCCAGCGGGCACTGCCCGGCTCCACAGGCGCTGAGCTCACCGGGACACACTGCCCCCTCTGCCAGCGGGCACTGCCCAGCTCCACAGGCGCTGAGCTCACCGGGACACACTGCCCCTCTGCCAGCGGGCACTGCCCGGCTCCCCGCTCCACAGGTGCTGAGCTCACCGGGACAAACTGCGCCTCTGCCAGCGGGCACTGCCCAGCTCCCCGCTCCACAGGTGCTGAGATCACCGGGACACGCTGCCCCCTCTGCCAGCGGGCACTGCCCGGCTCCCCGCTCCACAGGTGCTGAGCTCACCGGGACACGCTGCCCCCTCTGCCAGCGGGCACTGCCCGGCTCCCCGCTCCACAGGTGCTGAGCTCACCGGGACACGCTGCCCCCTCTGCCAGCGGGCACTGCCCAGCTCCCCGCTCCACAGGTGCTGAGCTCACCGGGACAAACTGCGCCTCTGCCAGCGGGCACTGCCCGGCTCCCCGCTCCACAGGCGCTGAGCTCACCGGGACACACTGCGCCTCTGCCAGCGGGCACTGCCCGGCTCCACAGGCGCTGAGCTCACCGGGACACACTGCCCCCTCTGCCAGCGGGCACTGCCCGGCTCCACAGGTGCTGAGCTCACCGGGACACACTGCGCCTCTGCCAGCGGGCACTGCCCGACTCCCGGCTCCACAGGCGCTGAACTCACCGGGACACACTGCGCCTCTGCCAGCGGGCACTGCCCGGCTCCACAGGTGCTGAGCTCACCGGGACACACTGCGCCTCTGCCAGCGGGCACTGCCCGGCTCCCCGCTCCACAGGTGCTCCTGCACTTGCTGTTCCCTCTGCTGCTGAGGCTCAGCCCTCTCCGTGGTGAAGGGCTTGGCCCCAGCAGCACCTGCCAAGCAGCTGCCAGGGCTGAACCATGCCCAGAACGTGGCACAGCCCAAGCACCCCGGCCGTGCCCACTGTGGCACCCCAGGAGCTGCTGCGGCTGCGGCGAGATGTGGGGACGTGTGGGGACGTCTGCCATCACCACAGGGAGGAGGAGGAGGAGGAGGAGGGAGAGCAGGCAGAGCTGACCTTGAGGCTGCCTGAGATTGACCCTGAAGCGGCGAGATTCTCCATTCCGTGCACAGGCACTGTCATCTCTCACCTTGCAGAGAGCGCTCTCCTTGCCCATTTATCATCACAAATGTTTCTATTTAGGCTTATTTGTTTGTACAGTTAAGCCCTGTTACATTTACACCAAGAAGAAGGACAAATTGTGATTTTATCCAATGTTAGATCATATCACTCCTTGCTACAACTTTCACAGCATTAATAAGGATAAAGGGAGACTTTGGAGAAATTCAATAATACAGCACATGTGATAACAGCCCAGCCAAGTGCTCTGGGGAGGGAGTGAATTCCACAGTGGAGCCAGGGCTGGGGCTGCCCCTTTGTGCCCACACTGTCCTGTCTGCCCATGAAGGGATTCTACACTGGCTGAATGTGGCTCATGATGGAGCCTTAGTCTGCCTGCTGGAACCCTTCGCTCCCTGAACAGTGTCTTGCTCTTACACAAAACTCCAGATGCCTGTAGAGCTCCCAGCTCCTCCTGCCAGCACTCACCAGGCACAGAAATGGTTTTTTTGGTTTTTTTAAAAGACAGAAGTGGTGGCAGAAATGTGCCAAAAAATGGCAAGTCTGGGAAAGCAGAGCGCACAATGATGGAGAGCAGAACCCAGAAATCAGGGGTGCCAGGATGCTCTGGAGTGCCCAGAAGGAGGTCCCTGCCCAGGGCATGGGCCGTGGGCATCCCCAGGAACCCCCAGCACTGCCAGGCAAAGCTCTGCAGCTCCCTGCGCCTTGGCCCACTGTCACCTCGGTCCTGACACGGAAGGGACCTGGAAGCAGATGTGTCACTTGAGCTGGGAGCACCCTCACTGTCACCTCTGCGCTTCTCAGTGTCCACCTGAAGCTGCTCCTGGCCCAGGAGAGCTCATTGCCCCCCATGCCAGTGCCAGGAGCAGCAGTGCCAGACACGAGCACCCGCCTGCACATCAGCAAAGTGCCTGGCAGCAGTGCCAGGGGCAGGCAGTCACCCAGGGCTCCCCGTCTGCAGGGTGGCCACTGTGGGGATACCCTGCCCCGGTGGGCACACCCTGCCCCGGTGGGCACACCCTGCCCTGGTGGGCACACCCTGACACCCTGCCCCGGTGGGCACACCCTGCCCCAGTGGGCACACCCTGCCCCGGTGGGCACACCCTGCCCTGCTGTCACACCACCACCACGGCTCCCTCCACACACACAAATCCATTCTCCATTTTTTTTTTTATGATCAGCTGAAGATTTCTTTTTGCATCTGCCAAGGAACTATTTTCACAAATAAGTATGTAAATCCTCTGTAAATGTATGCTAATTACTTATTTTAATTACAATGTAAATAAGTAATTACTGAATAATTTTAAAGTATTTACATGGGGTTGTGTGATTTAAAAGCTAACTTGTTGGAAGTATAAAAACTATAAATTTTACGGTAATTATGCCACAATTTATACGCTGTGGCCAAATACAATTTCCCTGTGCTTCGTAAGAGATAAATAAATATGTAATTCCCCAGTAGTTGCTGCAGAATAACAAAACTATTGCATGGTGATTTCTTCTCTTTTATGTGAAAAATGCCCATACACCAAACCTATTTGAAGTCGAGATTTTTCACAAGGATACTGAACATTCATCCGTGTGATGCTGAGGAAGCTCCGAAGGAGAAGAAGAAGGGAGGATTCTGAAGGAGGTTGCTAAAAAGGGGAAAAGATAAAAGGAGGAAAAACAGCACAAGGGCCCCTGGTTGTCCCAGACATCTCTGCCAGCTCTGGGGGTCTGTGCCATGCCCGGGCTGCGGGCACAGGGCTCCAGGGACCTCCAGCCCTGGAGGTTTGTTGTGGCTGCTGTGGCTGCAGCTTCCTGCAAAAGCAGGAGCAGAGCTTGGCAGGAAATTGGCAATCAAAAGGTAAGTTTATAAACAGTTAAATTATATTTCCTGTGGGGTATTTTTTTATTAATTTCATTGCAATAATACATTAAACACCAGCACTGTGAAAATTAGTGTTAATGAACATTAAATGTGTTGGACAATTTAAATGGCGTGTATATATCACCTCTCTTATTATTGGGATTGGCCCAGTGGTAATATCCTTTTATCGATCCTCTGCCTTTCTCCTTGCCTCCGTCCCTGTGGAAGTGGCCATGAAGGACACCGTGAGCACGGAGCTATCGCAGACATAATCTTTTAGCACTTTAATAACGCTGCGAGCAGCCATCACCCACCAGCCCTTAATAACTGTCTCCGTCAGCTCTTTAGAATTTGCAGATGGCACCGGCCTTCTAAATCTTCCGTGAAAGGGCCGGGGCGCTGGGAGCCCCCTCCCCTGGGCAGGGACCCGCACGCCGCTGGGCACGGGGAGAGCGGGGGCACACGGGGCTGGCCCGGGGCTGGGGCTGTGCCGGGAGGGCTGTGCCCGTGCCATGCGGGCTGTGCCATGCGGGCCGTGCCATGCGGGATGTGCCGTGCGGGATGTGCCGGGAGGGCTGTGCCGGTGCCATGCGGGCTGTGCCATGCCAGCTGTGCCATGCGGGCTGTGCCAGTACCCGTGCGGGATGTGCTGTGCGGGATGTGGCAGTACTCGTGCGACTGTGCCATGCTGGCTGTGCCCGCGCCGGCAGCGTGGCTCCGAGAGCTGCTGGTGATTGAGGTTCTCTGGGGATCGCGGGCTGGGGGAGCCGGAGGGGATCTGGGGGAGCCAGGGGGAATTTAGGGGAGCTGGAGGGGATCTGGGGGAGCCGAGGGGGATCTCGGGGCCGCTGCCCCCTCATCACGGGCACAGACGGTCCCTGGTGCACTCCCTGCTCCTCCTGCACGCTCCCTCTGCCACAGGGCACCCGAACTGGCACCGGGCATCCCGCGGCTCCGGCTGCAATCCCAGTGCAGCTCCGGCTGCACTTCCCAGACAAGCTGCACACCTCCAATGTCACATCAGGCCCTGAATGAAGACCCCTTTAAAATCCAGCGAGCCCTGGGTCCCGCATCACACCTGCACCAGGTGTGCACAGAACCGGAGGGGTTTTGGAGCAGCAGTGGGCAGCCCTGGCACAGGTGCCCAGAGCAGCATGCCTGGCAGTGCCCAGGGCCAGGCTGGGCAGGGCTGGGAGCACCTGGCACAGTGGAAGGTCCCTGTGTGGGATGAGATCAGGTCCGAGGTCCCTGCAGTCCAAACCCGTGTGTGATTTGATGGTTCGGGGATCCAGCGCAAACGCAGAGCCTGGCCCGGGGCTCTCAGGGCTCAGCCTCAGGCTCTGTGTCTGCTCAAAGCTTTCCTGGCAACCAGCAGGCAGAGGGTGACCCTGGATCAGGCACATCCAGCTCTGGGAGCACAACTGTGAATTTGCTCAGCGCTGTAACGCCAGAGCTCCACACAGGCAGGTTAAACCACCTGCATGCTCCTGCTGCAGGGACGTGCTGATTTCCCCACTGGGGAGCCGAGATATTTTTAGGCCTCTGCACTCATCTAACATCTGAGTTTCACTAATAACTAGATTTATGCAGTAGCACAGCTTTAAAAGAACAGGTTAAAGGGAAAATTGATGTATATTCAGGAATGCCAAGTACCTGGATTAAGATGCTTTTTCCCACCCAGAACACTCAGCATTTCCATAGCTGTGCACATGTTCCAGGCACGGGCCCCACTCCACTGCTTTCCTGGTGGATTATATAGCTGTTACAAAGGATTTGAAAAAATTAATGATCAAACGGCTGCGAGATCTGTGGGATGTGGGATGCCTCCATCCACCAGCATCTCTCCACAGCTGGAATTAGTTTCACTGCAAAATGCACTGGAGTATGAGCAAAGACAGCCTGGAAGCAGCTCCCACCGAACTCTGGCAGGCCTTCAGAGAATTGGTGAAATGTCCTTTCTGAGCGCTGGGCGAGACACTCTCAAGCCTTTTGTCTGGAATATGAAGGAGCACAGTAGGTGCTTTGAGTCGGTTGTTATAAAAATTGCTGACATAACAGTGCATGTCTGCTCCAAACCTGTCCGCAGACACGGAATCCCTAAAATGCTCTCTGGGTGCATTGTCTGCTCGTTCAGGGCTCTGCAAAGGGCTCAGGGGGGGAAGCTCCTGCAAACCCTGCCCAGGAACGGCTGCAGGGCTGGGCATCGCAGCCACCGCCTGACAGGGCAGGCAGCATTTCAATTGTGCTTTTCCTAGATTTCTGTTTTGCAAAGAATTCAATTTGCTTTATTGTTTGCGATTCATATCCAACATTGCAGAGTACATTTAATACATAGTGGTTACACTCGAAAGTGGTCTAATTAATAAAATGCATAAAAATAAATAGGAAAATCAATGCTTTTGTTAACATTCTGTCATTTTTACACATTTTAAAATTCATAGCAGCTCTAAGAGCACAGCACGAGTAGAGTGGGCTCTGGTTTGGTAAAAAGCTGAAGATGCTGAGCAGACAAAAATATTCTTCCAAATGAGATTAGAGAGTCGGGACACTGTCTTGGGCAAAAAATGGAATTTTTGATGGTATTAGCCTGGCTGTGGCTTTGCAGTTTGCATTTCTTCTGTCCACAGAGAGGAGAAAATACTCTGTCAGAATAATATAGTGAAAATTAAAAGTAAATAAACCAAAAAAATCTCAAACTTGGCTGGTGGAAATCTACCCTACCCACGGTTAAGGTTCCCCTCTAGAATTCATGCAGTTAGAGAGGTAACTGATCTCCCGTGCCTGCAAAATGGAGATCCACAGTGAGACAGAGGCTGGAGGAGGAAATCCCATTTTCTTTGTGACTTTTTAAACCACACAGTGTTAACAGCCACATGGAAAATCTTTCTCATTAACACCTAGGGCTCAGGGGAAATGTTGTCGACGAACGCCTTATTGCATATAACCCCAAACCCTTTAGGACCTTGAGACGCTCAGACGAACTGGAGTAATGACCTGGAAATAGTCCTCTGGGCCTGCTGCAATAATGATGTGGCTGGCTGTATTTTTTTAATATGAGGAAAGAGATTAAAGAAAATAACAGCCCTGCTTGACTCGTTCATTATTACTGAGGTGAAGTGACCACTAAGAAATGATGACAGAAGCCTTGCTCACCAGTCACCAGGCCCAAATGGGGCTGGGGAGGTTTCTGACACAGCCCGCCTGAAGGCAGCGTAATAAATTCAGGCATTATCTGATATGGATGTATCATAATGAAAAATAAATTTGCAAAACACTCTGATATGAGTTAATCCATAAAGTATTTTATTACTTCATTTTCTTACATTGAATCCATCATGCGTTTTTCTGGCAGCATATTTTTAATTACTTTTAATTTAAATATATGCGTTCGCTGCCCAGATTGGTTTTGACACTGGTTTAAAAAAATAAATTAAAAAAAAAAAAAAAAAGAAAGTAATTATTGTCCCCCCCTGCACCGTGCTCCTTCCCCTGCAGACAGGGAGGTGCTCAGCCAGGGCTGGGCACGGGGACTGTCACCATGGGGAACTGTCCCCAAGCCCTGAGGTGGCAATGGTGACAATGGGTGCACAGAGCTCCTTCCTCCTCATCCTCTGACATGGGGCCAGGACAGCCCTGGCAGGACAGGACAGGACAGACAGGACAGGACAGGAACTGACAGGACAGGGTTAGGGTTAGGGACACCCCACCAGGACAGCCGTGCAGCTCCAGTGCAGCTCCATGCTGCTGCAAGGAGGGGCTGCTCCCTGCAGGGCTGTGCCCGGGCAGTGCCACAGCCAGGCTGGGCACATCCATTAGCACTGATGCAAAAATGACCATTAAGGAGTGGTGACAGGGCCCTGCTCATTTGTGCCTGGGACAAAGCGCCGCTGCCCGGGGCTGCCTAATGAAATCTGAAACCATCACATTTATTTGTCATATGGGTGTAACACATTTGCTGAGCCGTCTAATAAATGTAATAATCCAAATATTCCTCCAGTTCTTTTAGAAGAAATACATTTATTGCCCGTGAAACCCTCTAATAAGGTTTGTTAACCGGTTCCCTGCCTGTCGTGTCCCCTCTGCGTGCTGGAGAGGGTCGTGCCCACCAGGAGTGCCAGCCAGACTCTCTCTGGAGCTGCAGGGGCTCCCTGGGCAGCGCTGGCAGCTGGCACTGAGCTGTGCCTCCATCCTCACACATGGCTCTGAAACAAACCCTGAGCTTTCCCATCTCTGGCAAAGGGACTCGCATTTGGTGCCAGCACGTGTTCCCATGCAGGGAGTGGGGCAGAGGCGCCTGGGGCCAGGGCAGCCCCTGAGAGCCCAGGGAGGGAGGGAGGAGCCCTTTCAGTCCGAGTCACGCCGTGCCGTGCCGTGCCAGGCTGTGCCAATGGCTCACCTGCAAAATGTGCCCAGATTCAGCCTCCCACAGTCCCTCCCCATAACCAGAGATTCCACAGGCCTGACATGCTGGGGGAAGGGGGAGGCAGACCCCTGTGTTAGCAGAGTGTGAGCCAGCATTTCACACACCACCACGCCAAACAGAACTTTGATATGCTGAGCAAATATTGAATTCTATTGGTTTAATTTAATTAAAATTTATTAACCTTTTATTAAACATATACCCTCATTAAAATTCTCATTCCTGACTCCTACAACAGCCCAGCCATATTCTTATTTCCAAGCTCATTAAATATCACCCAAAGAGAACTTATTTCTTAAGCACTGATTGTTGATAAACTATAATATTAACCCAGGCATGTCCCAGGGACTTTGGAGAGGAGACAAAATGAAATCCAAACATGAAATGAGCCCTGGTGCAGGTGCTTGGGAAGGAACCCAGAGAGGGAGCAGGCTCAGCTCTGCCGTGGCACAGGGACAGGTGCTGGTGCAGCCGGGCTCTGGGACAGCACCCAGGGCAGCACCAGCCCCTGCAGAGCCATCCCTCGGGATCCCAAAGGCACAGCCATCCCTCAGGGATCCATCCCAAACCACAGCCATCCCTCAGGATCCATCCCAAAGGCACAGCCATCCCTCAGGATCCATCCCAAAGCACAGCCATCCCTCAGGATCCATCCCAAAGCACAGCCATCCCTCAGGGATCCCAAAGCACAGCCATCCCTCAGGATCCCAAAGGCAGAACCATCCCTCTGGATCCCAGGGCACAGCCATCCCTCGGGATCCATCCCAAAGCACAGCCATCCCTCAGGGATCCCAAAGCACAGCCATCCCTCGGGATCCCAAAGGCACAGCCATCCCTCAGGATCCATCCCAAAGGCACAGCCATCCCTCAGGATCCATCCCAAAGCACAGCCATCCCTCAGGATCCATCCCAAAGCAGAACCATCCCCCAGGATCCATCCCAAAGCAGAACCATCCCCCAGGATCCCATGGCACAGCCATCCCTGTGGATCCCAGGGCACAGCCATCTCCCAGGATCCATCCCAAGGCTCAGCCATCCCTCAGGATCCATCCCAAAGCAGAACCATCCCTCTGGATCCCAAAGCACAGCCATCCCTCTGGATCCCATAGCACAACCATCCCTGTGGATCCCAGGGCACAGCCATCCCTCAGGATCCCAAAGGCAGAGCCATCCCCCAGGATCCATCCCAAAGCAGAACCATCCCTCTGGATCCCAAGGCACAGCCATCCCTCAGGATCCCAAAGGCAGAGCCATCCCCCAGGATCCATCCCAAAGCAGAACCATCCCTGTGGATCCCAGGGCACAGCCATCCCTCAGGATCCATCCCAAAGCAGAACCATCCCCCAGGATCCATCCCAAAGCAGAACCATCCCTGTGGATCCCATGGCACAGCCATCCCTGTGGATCCCATGGCACAGCCATCCCTCTGGATCCCAGGGCACAGCCATCCCCCAGGATCTGGAAGCAGCGCTCGGGCTGGAGCAGGGGCAGCAGGTCAAACGGTTGTAGCCCTGATGAATATGGAGCAGGGCAGAGCAGATAATTGATTTCAGGGCAGCGGGAAGGGCCGAGCTGGCAGAGGTCAGGGGATCTCTGGGGGCAGGCAGGACAGCAGCTGCATCCCTGGCAGCAGGGACGCAGGGGGACTGCAGAGCCCGAGTGCCAGGGCTGAGCAAGGCGGGCTCCATGCAGGGCTCTGCTCACCTCCCTCAGCCCCACCTTCACCCAGAACACTCTAGCAGCAAGCACTTCTCCAAAATTGTGAGACCCCAGAAATTCAGACAAAACCATTATGCTGTTTTGTTCCCTTTACAAAGCCAAGTATTTCATTTAATCTTGTTCTCTGTGTCCTACAGCTTTGCTCTGTGATGCCATGTGCTGGTTAACACAAGTCCCAGCCACAGCATGCCCACTGTGATGGTGCCCTGGGCATTCCCAGTGCCCAGCCCATTCTCTTTTTGACTATTGAAATTCCCAGGTTTTTGGCTGTACAGTGATCAGGCCTTAAAACCCACACCTGTCTCCTCCAAACCACAAGGGTGGGGATGGCACAGCCCTTCTGCAGGTGCTGGGGAGCTGGTGCCACAGTCAGGGCACCGAGGGGCTCCTGCTGCCACCCCACGAGCAGCCACTGGCCAGGGGCTCCCACCTTGCTGCAGGTGTGGCACTGCCCTCAGGATGCTGCTAGCCTGGAGCACAGCCTGACCTCGCTGAGCACGGACAAATTCGTGTGCAATAGCTGTAAAGGAAAGACATGTTAATTGTGCCACATAAAATCTGTGATTGCTCTGGCTAATCTGTCAAAGCTGGGAAATATTGACTATTGTGGAAGGATACCATTTGCTGCCACATCTGTGGAGCTGAGGCCATGAAAGCATCTGCAGGGAGGGAGGGCAGGGCTGGAGAGGGCAGGGCTGCAGAGGGCAGGGATGGAGAGGGCAGGGATGGAGAGGGCAGGGATGGAGAGGGCAGGGATGGAGAGGGCACAGCTGGAGAGGGCACAGCTGGAGAGGGCACTGCTGGAGGGGCAGAGCTTCAGGGCTCTGGGCAGGAGTGCAGCGGGTCCTGCAGAGCCAGGGGCAGTTTTGGGACACACTGCCCAGGGAGCAGGACACACCCATCCCACAGCAGCAGCCACAGACAGGGCTCAGCAGCCTCGGGAAGGGCCAGAGAGGCTCCAGGTATATCAGGAACCTTCACGTGTTTGCTTTCAGCCTGCTCTCAGTCTGGCAGCTCTTCCCCGATCCTACAAAAACTGCCCAGGACACATTTTTGGCACCTCCATCCTCTCAGAGCAGCATGACCCAAGCCTGTATTTCATGGATACACTCTGGGATGTGCAGATCACTTGTGGCGTCATCCCACCCTGTTAACAAGATTAAAAGCCAGCGCTCGCGTGTGCCAAGCTCACCAAATCGTTACCTGCTGTATATTAAGAGTTTAATTGCATGAAATGACATCATGTTTATGTGTGCAGCATTAGCATCTCGTCCGTGGTGTCACCCTGGTAAACACGCGTGATATCATCAGTCATTACCGGGACTTAAAATCAATTGCTCTCCCTGCACCCTCTTGTACAGAGAGGAGCACGATACATTAATGAACTTGAGCAAGAACCTAAGCGACAAGATGAAACAGCATAAATAATAACACTTAAAATGTGTTATCTATAACAATGAAGTGTCTCAAATAATAGAATTATGGATTCCAAAGAGGAAAGCAAGTTATTGAAATTCACACCATGGGAGCATCAGTTTGTGCTCATCAACAAAATCACCTATAAATTAATCTGATTTAATGCTGGATGTAGGTTGTATAAGACACCAACATCACTAATCAGCTTTATTTTATAAACATGTCCCATTTTACAATCTATTTGCCTGCATAACTTGACTAAGCAAGAATTTAAGACGTGGGTCAAGAATTTTTCCCCTTGCCTTATGATAATTTCACTGAGGCACTCGTAAACAGTTCTTTTGGCAACTTATTAGTCCCATTATTTCAGAATTTTATTCAATGAACCATTTTTTAGCTATCAAAACATTTAGTTCCAGCTGACTTCAAAGATATAGACTTCAGACCAACAGAATTTATGAGTTTAACAAGATTACATAGTCAAATAGCCATTCCTTACCAAGTTCATATTTCTAAATAAACTGTCAAGGTGCAGCCCAGAACAAAGTCTATTAGAAGAGGACACGCAGAGTCCATTGACTTTAACTGTATTGATTATGGATAATTATTTGGTCTCTACTGTCTTCTCACATTTTTACAAATTTTCTCTGGGAAGGCTTAAACTTTATTGTTAATCCTCAAAAGGAGGGAGGAGGATGAGGGCATCTCCCCTTGCTCCCCTCAGTGCCACGGAGCCGCCCGTGCCCTGGGGAAGGCTCAGCCACCCTGCAGTGAGAGCATCCATAGCTGGAGGTGCATTGTTTGCAAAATGAAAGCCAGCAGATGACATTCTGTCAGGATGAACAAACCGTTCAACCACGAGCCCATGAGTACTGACCAGAAACAAAAGGAACACCCTGCACCCCCCGTGCCAGGGACCCCTGCCCCACATGGGGTCTGTCTGTGGGGCACGGGGGCAGGGGGGCAGCCTGTGGTGCCCTGTGCCAGGGCGCATCCCTGCCAGGCTCTGCTCATCCCCACAGGGTCTGCTCATCCCCACCAGGCTCTGCTCATCACCACCAGGGTCTGCTCATCCCCACAGGGTCTGCTCATCCCCACCAGGCTCTGCTCATCCCTACCAGGCTCTGCTCATCCCCACCAGGGTCTGCTCATCCCCACCAGGCTCTGCTCATCCCCACCAGGCTCTGCTCATCACCACCAGGGTCTGCTCATCCTCACCAGGGTCTGCTAATCACCACCAGGGTTTCTCCATTTCCACCAGGCTCTCCCCATCCCCATCAATCTCCCCATCCCCATTAGGCTCCCCATCCCCACCAGGGTCTCCCCATCCCCACCAGGCTCTCCATCCCCACCAGGATCTCTCTCCATCCCTACCCCTCTCTCCATCCCCACCAATCTCTCCCCATCCCCACCAGGGTCTCCCCATCCCCACCAGGGTCTCTCCATCCCTACCCCTCTCTCCCCATCCCTACCCCTCTCTCCCCATCCCCACCGGGTCTCCCCATCCCCACCCCTCTCTCTCCATCCCCACCAATCTCTCCCCATCCCCACCAATCTCTCTCCATCCCTACCCCTCTCTCTCCATCCCCACCAGGATCTCTCCCCATCCCCACCCCTCTCTCCCCATCCCCACCGGGTCTCTCCTCTCGGCCGTGTCGCTCTCACCATTGGGGGTCACTGTTCCAACAAAAGCTGCGGCTCCGCCGCTTTCTCCGATTATTAAAAACAATATTTCTGCTACAGCTGTTTCCTGGTTTGGCTGATATGTTAAGCTAGAATGAAAGGGTTTGTTGGGAATTTTTTTTCTCATTTACAGCAACTTCCTTAACTTCACTTTGAATTTCCTTTAAACTCGGATGAAATACAGTTCATCTGCCACTAAAACCTGAACCAAAATGATGTGAAAAAGAACCCACAAAAGGGTTTTTATGAGATCTCATTCTCCCTGCACAGGCAGCCCTGATCAGGGACTGTAGGCAAGGAAATAATTTCTTTTAAATGAGTGTCTGGTTCCTTTATATTTTTTTCTTTCGCTTCAGATTGCAAGGGAAAAAACCCAAGGTGTCAATCAGCTTTAAAACAGTTGAGCTGATCTTATTTCTTCTCCGTACTGTATTCAAGCCAAACATTCCCTGAATAGAAAAAGCATAGAAAACTCATAATAGCTAAATTGGTGCTTTTAAACCCCAAATTTAACATGCTTCCTTGGGGACATTTTCCCAGCACAGAGGAAAACAAATATACGTGCTTTAGTGCCTGTTATAGAGGTTAAAATCTGCACCTATTCTTTCTAACACCCATGAGAGGCAAGAGTGGATTCGGGTGGGAGAGGAGGGAACACAGGGAGAGGCAGGAGAGAGAATTTCTCTGGAATGAGCAGCACCCAGCACAGCCAGGTGATTCATTTCACAGTGACACCATTTTTGTGAGAAACAGGGAAGATCTACAGCGTTTTCCTTTGGAACTCAATAGATAGCGGAAAGGAAGCTGTTCCTCTTTCCTTTGTATTTAATTTTTAACTGCAGGTGTTTGCAGGCTGCTGATCCAGGAGCCTGAGCGTGAGGAGGGTGCTCAGCTGGGCGCTGCGAGGATGAGCTGCAGGCTGGCCTGGGCTGGCCTGTGCTGCCCTGAGGAGCAGGTTGGACTCCAACACTTTTAGTGCTTGTTTAGTCCTTGTTGACCTTGGCTTTGGGAGCCTCAGACCCGGGCTGGAGCCAGCTCACAGTCTGTGCTCTCATCAGCTTTGGTGTTTTGGTTGGACCTGGCCTGGACTTCAGACTGCCATCTCCTCCTCCCACCACCACCTCTTCTTCCTCTTCTTCCTCTTCTTCCTCTTCTTCCTCTTCTTCCTCTTCTTCCTCTTTCTTCTCCTGCCCAGAAGAGGCACCAGAGTCATCCTTGTCCTGCACCTTCACCTGACGGGGGCCAGCAGCCTGGCAGAGGGGAGCTGTCACAAATCCATCAGTCAAGGGGGCTGCTGTGCTCCTCCTGCACCTGAGGAAGAGGTGGAGGGAGGAAGAGCAGCAGCTCTGGTGGTGCTTTTCCTTTGTCCCTCTCATGTGTCCCTTCATCAGCCTCCAAGGCTTGTCCCCGGCTCAGTTTGGGGAGCTTCCTTCTCGTTTCACCTGCTGGTATCTCCCCTCTGTCCCCCCAGGCAGCCTCTCCCGCACAGCGGATTGCAGAGGTAGCAGAGCTGCTGTGCATTCCTCCTTGCAGTCACTCCTGCACTCCGTGTTCATTTTTGGTTTGGGTTTTTTTTTTTTTTATTTGTTTGTTTGTTTTGCTTTGATTTGTTTGTTTTTATTTTTATTTTTAAAATGCAGCAGAGATGAACATTCCTTGTTGTAGCGTCCTGGAGCTTGGCAAGGTCTGAACTGTGAGGACCTGCAGCACTCCTGCTTGCAGCAGTCAGTCAATCCATTCTGGGTTCACTCCTGCTCACAGAGAAGCTGAATCTGGCAGGAGAAGGAGTTTGAAATCACTGTTAGCAGTTGTGCAGAACCTAAAAGTTAAAGTGAGTGGGAGAAGGAGTGGTGGCTGCCTGATATTGGCACTATAACATTTATTTGGGGCAATAAATTGTTTCCTCTCCCTCATCAGCGGTGTCACAGGATCTCTGCTGTGACCTGCCAGACCAGTCTCTCCTCATTTGTGCCTCTCCAGGCTGGGAGAGGAGTGCAGGAGCAGGAGGGGCAGCCAGAGCAGGGCCCTGCGAGCACTGGGGCCAGGGCTGGGGAAGGGGAGCACGGTGGGAGCCCCCAGCCAGCATCCCCACCCTGGATCTGAAGCACTGATGGTTTAATTCAGCCCCAGCCCTGCCGAGCTGGGTCTGGGTCTGTGTCCATCCCCACCCTGGATCTGAAGCACTGATGGTTTAACTCAGCCCCAGCCCTGCCCGAGCTGGGTCT
This sequence comes from Melospiza georgiana, assembly GCF_028018845.1. Lineage (NCBI taxonomy): Eukaryota > Metazoa > Chordata > Aves > Passeriformes > Passerellidae > Melospiza > Melospiza georgiana. The sequence continues at coordinate 12,497,278 of NC_080449.1, read as the reverse complement.
GGGTCTGTGTCCATCCCCACCCTGGATCTGAAGCACTGATGGTTTAACTCAGCCCCAGCCCTGCCCAAGCTGGGTCTGTGTGCATCCCCACCCTGTGTGCATTCCCACTGATGGTTTAATTCAGCCCCAGCCCTGCCCGAGCTGGGTCTGGGTCTGTGTCCATCCCCACCCTGGATCTGAAGCACTGATGGTTTAATTCAGCCCCAGCCCTGCCCGAGCTGTGCCTGTGCCCCTGTGCATTCCCATGGAAGCCTCTCCAGGCCAGGGGACCACAGTGCAGGCAGATGAGCTGAGGAGGGTTTGTGTTCACAAAAGCACCCCCAGATTAACTCCTGAGCTGCATTCAGACCTGTGCATCCTGCCTGCAAGGAGGCTGCAGCTCGAGTGCTTCAGATTGTGTTCCTTCCTTTCCAGCTTTGTTTTGACTCCCTTTATCCGAGCTTTAATTTGATTTAAAATATTATGAGCTGATGGGGAAGGGGGCTCCTTGAGCACCAGGCAGCTCAGAATTGAAACCAAGCACAAGTCACTTATTTGCAGCAGGTTTAAACAGCTGTTTCTGGCACTGCAGCATGGACAAATGTTTAAATTCTTTACGAATATTAGTATAAATCTCCACAGTTTAAATTAGGACCTAAATCTTACAAAGCTGGAAGAGAAGACAGGGCCCTCTAGTCAAATGGACTCATTGTTCAGTTAATCCCAGGAGGAATCTGGCTACTGGTGTTTTCTTGGTGCATCTCAGTCTAAGATGAATTTAGCCAATTAATCATCAGTTACAAAAAATGATTTTTGTTCATATTTTTTTCTGGATCAATAGATTTTATACAAGAATCTTTCTGCTCGTTAGTTGGAGGGCAGCTCCTTGAAACAAATTCTGCCTGTGATTCTACCTTAAATTCATCAGTAGATATTAAATAGGTCATTGGTGTAATAAGGGCCAAATTTGCTTCTCATAGATCACAGTGGCCAGTGCTCCTAGGGTCTAATTATCCCATATTTGGTCAATAAGCCATTAACATACAGCCATGGATGTTAATAACCATTTCATGAAAAAGTCTTGGTAATTTATGAGATCAACATTGGTTAGGAAAATTAATAAATATTTCATTGGGTAAGATTTATCCGAGGAGGTTTCGGTGTGAGGGAGGAAGCACTGGGCTGGAAAAGGGGGCCCAAGCTCAAATAACAGAAGAAAGATGGGCTAAAGAAAGCCCAAAAGCCAAGCCCATGGTAGCTGGGTTTAACTTGGGCTAATAAAAATTTACTTCAAATCCTATAGCTAATAAATCCAAAGGGTGTATGGGGGAGTCCAGTAAAACCTGACTTAACATTATGTTAGTGCTATTAACAATATTTATATAGATGTCATTCCAGAGGAGGGTTGAAGCTGGTGAGTTACGGGCTGGGTGCAAGCAGTGGTGTCATGGAGCTGCACGCCTGTGGGCACTCAGGTACCATCACCTGCCCCTCTTGGGCTGACACAAGTGTAAAATTACACGGAAGACAAAGGTGGAAGGCTCAGAATTTCCACTCACTTCAGCCTTCTGTCTCCCAGAGTGCCTTGGAGCTTAATAAACTTCATGGGGGAACGTGATTTACCATGTTTGCCAATCTATTCTCCCCTCGATAGTAAATCTATTGTATTTGATTTGGTATACAGCAGTTATAAACATGTGGCACTTTTTTCAGCTGTGGTCTTTAGCAGCAATCATGTTTTGCACACTTCTGCAGTCAAAACCCTTTCCGATAGCCATAAACCTACTGGAAGCCTGAATTTTACCTTGCAGCCACTTCCAAAATGTCAGCTATTTTTAATTTCAGAGTGCTCTTAAGAGCCCAGTGGCAGCTGCTGGCTGCCAGGCCGGTTTGTGCCAGGGCAGGGAGGGTGCCAAGCCGGTTTGTGCCAGGGCAGGGCGGTGACTGGCAGAGGGGCAGCAGCCGTGGCTGTCCCAGGGCTGGTGCTGAGCTGGGGCACCAGTGGGACAGGGGGACACCAGGGCCAGGCTCCATTCAATACAGTGCTGACACAAGGCTGAAAAAATAAAAAATAAAATCGTGCTTTTCATGCTTGGCTTAATTGTGCCCTTAATTACTTTTGCAATTGAGGGGGTTGAAATCACCCCCTTGTTGGGGTGGGATGTTCTTCTCACTGACAGGGATTTGCACACTCAAATGGTGACGTGTGTTCTTACCGATGTAATTAACTTCAATGCTTCTTTCCTGCAGAAAAGCTGGCTTTGGAGATCAAACCCTGGGCTGTTGTAGAGCTGTGAGGAGCATTCCTGAGGGTGTGCTGGGACAGGAGCCCCAGCCAGGGCACAGTGGGCACTGAGACCCGGGCTGTGCCTGCTTTGGCTGTGCCAGGGTACCCAGACAAGGCAGATCTGGGCTGGTGGCACAGGAGAGCTGGGCTGGGCTCACAGTGGGGCAGCTCTTTGAAAGCAAATGAAATGAAATAAGATGAGATGTTTCCCTTGCCTCTGCTCCCCTTCCTGCGAGGGGAAGCCCTGGGGATGCTGTCCATTGAAGGCAGGTACGCCCACCTGGGCCATCACACCTGTGCATTCCCAGCTCCCTCCTGCTGCTGCCCCCAGAGCCTCCCTGGCCGAGCAGCTGGGGCTGCTGCAAACACTTGTAGGCCATGGATGCAATTGTTAATCCATGGTGAGTGATTGCGCCATTCCATCCTGCTGCCTCTCTCTGATTAGACTTGTAAATGAAAAACCATAAAAGTCAAAAATGAGAAAATAGAGGACAGAATGAGAGAAGGCACTTATCCCCCCGAGGAGTGGCTGAGCACTGCAGGCAGCCCCAGAGCTGGGAGCTGGGTGCTCCCTGCATGGCCGTGGCTCTGCTGTGGGGCTCTGCTGTGTGGGCAGGGACTGTCACTGTCACCCTCTGCTCCTGCCACCATCGCTGGGTGGCAGGGCAAACAGGGGAGGGCAAGCAGTCACTGCTGCTTGCACACGGTGTCTGTGGGGTCCCTCTGATCCCATACAGCCTGGCTTCAGCTCTTTACGTGCTGATTAAGCTCCAGCACCAGGTTTTTCCATCCACTCCTTGCCCTTCGTGGCCTCGGTGACACGATGTCTATTGCCCCTGCCAAGACTCTCTCAATGCATTAGCTTAGCTAGGGGTAAACTCTGACATCAGGGACAAAAACCCCAGCGACAGTTAATGGAGCCCTGTAGGTCCCTGACCCCCGGGGATATTGCACAGCACCTGGCAAAAAGCACATTCTGATGTCTTGGGGAAAAGGTCAGAGTGGCAAGAGAAAATAGGCTGTTCATATTTTGTGGAATATTTATCAGGGCTGCGGGCCCTGGAGCTGCACAAGGGGGTCAGGGTCCCCAGGCAGGGTGAGGGTCCCTGGCAGGGGCTCAGCCAGGGCTCCCGGGCACTGCAGCACAGAGGGCTGAGCAGCAAATTGCCAGCAGTCAGAGGGCTGCACGTCATTTGCATAATCTGGGAGATCTAATTGTGTCTTTGGGCTTTTAATAAAATGGGATTGGTTTTATTTCAGTGGTTGGCTCATAATAAAGGATCCAGCACTCCCAAAGCAGAACGGATGGTGCGCGCTGCTGCAGCCTCCCTGTCTCCAGCAGAGACCCCGTGAGCCCCGAGCCCTGTGCTGGGGGCCGTGGCTCTGTGGCACTGAGAGGGGCAGGAGCCATGGGCCAGTGCCATGGGCCAGCTGAAATGTCCAGCTGAAATGTCCAGCTGAAATGTATAGCAGCCATTGTCCACCTTCCATTGTCCAGGGAGCCATTGTCCAGCTCCATTGTCCAGCTGCCATTGTCCAGGGCCATTGTCCAGCTGAAATGTCCAGCTGAAATGTATAGCAGCCATTGCTCAGCTGCCATTGTCCAGGAGCCATTGTCCAGGAGCCATTGTCCAGCTCCATTGTCCAGCTCCATTGTCCAGCTGCCATTGTCCAGGGCCATTGTCCACCTTCCATTGTCCAGGGCCATTGTCCCGCTGCCCAGGCAGGATGTGCTGCAGGATGAGGCTGTCCCTTTGTCAGCCTAAAAAAGACATTGTGTATTTATGTGTTTATGTGAGATCATTTCCTCCAAGGTAAGTGGAGAGTAGGAAAAAAGGGAAGAAAGTAGGTGAGTAAAAAGATGAGAAATGGAAGAAGAAAGAGAGAAAGGTGTAAGCAACGTGTTCTGGGGAAAGAAGGAGCAACCACCCTCCATCTTCCATTTGCTTGAGGTTTCACTGAGGCTGCTCCAGAGCCAAAGTGCAGTTGGGATCTGAGGCACACCCAGGCAGCACCACAGGGACCCACGTCCACACCTGCCCACTGCCACCTCAGCCCCTCTCACACTGAGCTCTCCCTGCTGGGACAGCAACCTGGAACTGCTGTACAAGCAGCTTGGCTGAAAAAATCAATAATCTTTTCAATAAAGCATTTTATCCCTTATATATATTGTCTCTCATAAAGATTTTACACAGACAAAAAGTTCAGAAGTTGGTGTAAAAAATGTTGGGAAAAAGGTGAAGATACGTAAGTAAATTACAAACTTGAGGCTGTTTGCAGTACCTTGGGAAAGTGGGAGTTATATTGATGAGTTTTTATTGATTTACCATCATTCCCAGTGTGGACATTTTCTGGTCTATTATACCACAGTCGCAGCATATTCCCATCGCAGCACTAAAGAGGAAATATGGGCAGCCTGACCTTGGCAATATGGAGATAATGAAATACCCTTAATGATCCTTCCAAAAGATTTTACAAGCCAACTTCAGATTCTATCTGCTCCGTGCTATGCTAATTTCTAGGATGCCTTGGAAGGAATGCCAGGGGCTCACAGCCTGAATCCCAACCCTGGGTGAATGGAGAGGAGCAGTGGCCTCACACCCGCCAGACAAAGGCTGCGGTGCACCAGAGAGGGTGCCCGGTGCCCCCAGAGCCCCTGACTCTGTCCCTCGCAGGGGACGAGGCTGGTGGGGCTGTCCCAGCTGTGGCACACCTTGGCACCTTGGCTGCCAGGTGCTGTGGTGCCCCCCTGTGCCACTCTGTGCCACCCTGTGCCACTCTGTGCCACCCTGTGCCACCCTGTGCCACTCTGTGCCACCCTGTGCCACCATCGGTGCCGCCCTGTGCCACCCTGTGCCACCCTGTGCCACCCTCGGTGCCACCCGGCCCCGCCGCGTCCCTGCAGCCCTGAGCAGCGAGCTCAAGGCCAGAAGAGTTGCAGCACTTCAGGGTGACTTTGGGGACAGCTCAAGGAGATTTAGCACACCTGTACCTGCCTGGAATTGTACCTAGCAGGGACATAAATAGTAGGTTTCAGTGCTCTGCTTCCTCCTCTCCCCTCCCCGGCCCAGCTGGCAACACAATTACCAGCCCCAAAGTATTATTTTCTTAATAAAAATGTTATGTGTAAAGCAAAGCCACAAATGAGTCCCAAGCCCATGCAGATCTCAATCACTCCCTTCTTTATTCCCCAGCGAGATTGCTAATGACCTTCACGCAAACCTTCACCAAATCTTTTTGAAAGGCAAATATTAATTTCCTAGCATGAAAAAAGGAAATAAAAAAGCCTATTTTTCATGGGAACCACTTGGAAAGAAAGATATATTTTCCTTCAAAATGCAGGGAGGATTTTTACATTTTGTCACTTGCTTTGCATAGACTTGGTAGCACCATTTGTTCACCTCTGAATGTAATCTCTCCCCATAAAGCTTCGCTCTAAATTCCTCCACTCCCTGTTGGGCTCTGATAGCTCCTGAGCCCCGCCAGAGCAGTGCCAGGGTGTGCTCCTGCAGCACGTTCCCAACTCCATGGGAGGAGATGGGAACAATGCTTTCCATTTTAACAGCTGAGCCATTCATTTTTAAAAAGGATGCACCAAAGCCATGTAACATTTTATAGCAGAATCTGCAAAAGTCATTTATAATACAAGAATCCTTTGCAGGAAGCCGCATTGTGCTGTGCCACAGCGTCCCTGGCATGTGTGTTTCCTGTGCCAGCAAGCTCTGAAATTCCTTGTGAGAGGCAACACAGCCAGGAGCAGAGCCAGCCCAGGAGATGGACCCTGTGCACACCCACACTGAGAGATGGGAGCGCTGAAAGGGCTGTTCCAAAATGGGACACGAGGCCTCAGGGCTGGCCAGGCCTCCTTTGGACACTGAGCATTGAGGTTTCTGTGCCCTGCGAGGTGCCAGAGCAGGTCCTGGTGTGTGTGCTCTCCTTCAGACACTGAGCATTGGTGTTTCAGTGCCCTGTGAGGTGCCAGAGCAGGTTCACAGCTGTGTGCTCTCCCTTGGACACTGAGCATGATGTTTCAGTGCCCGGTGAGGTGCCAGAGCAGGTTCACAGGTGTGTGTGCTCTCCTTCAGACACTGAGCATTGAGGTTTCTGTGCCCTGCGAGGTGCCAGAGCAGGTCCTGGTGTGTGTGCTCTCCTTCAGACACTGAGCATTGATGTTTTTGTGCCCTGTGAGGTGCCAGAGCAGGTTTATGTGTGTGCTCTCCATCAGACACTGAGCATTGGTGTTTCAGTGCCCGGTGAGGTGCCAGAGCAGGTCCTGCTGTGTGCTCTCCTTTGGACACTGAGCATTGGTGTTTCAGTGCCCTGTGAGGTGCCAGAGCAGGTCCTGGTGTGTGTGTTCTCCCTTGGACACTGAGCATTGAGGTTTCAGTGCCCTGTGAGGTGCCAGAGCAGGTTCACAGGTGTGTGTGCTCTCCTTCAGACACTGAGTGCTGATGTTTCAGTGCCCGGTGAGGTGCCAGAGCAGGTCCTGGTGTGTGTGCTCTCCTTCAGACACTGAGCATTGGTGTTTCAGTGCCCTGTGAGGTGCCAGAGCAGGTTTATGTGTGTGCTCTCCTTCAGACACTGAGTGCTGATGTTTCAGTGCCCTGTGAGGTGCCAGAGCAGGTTTATGTGTGTGCTCTCCTTCAGACACTGAGCATTGGTGTTTCAGTGCCCGGTGAGGTGCCAGAGCAGGTCCTGGTGTGCTCAGGATGGCTTTGGAGCTGCCCCCCAGCTGCCATTCCCTCCAGCAGCCCAAGCTTTGGGCTGTGCCCCGCGGCTGGAGCTGGCACAACGTGTGGCACGAGACACAAAGCCATCCCCGAGCACAAAGCCACCCTTCAGAGAGGAGAGCTGTGCTGAATAGCCTGGGCTCGGTTCCACAGCCAGGGCAGCTCCTCCCCTTGGTTTGCACCTCGTCTTCTCCTCCAGGGGTATTTCAGAGCATTACCTTCATTTACCAGTTAAAGGAGTGCTTCAAAGGGTATTTTCTGGAGGTCATTTGCTGGGGTTTTATTCCCTACGTCTTGTAAACTTTTCTCAGGCTGGTGTGTCTAAAAGGAGTGATGAAATTCTGTAAGCAGCAGAATGAACTGACCCCTGCGCTGCGAGCCGTGCGTGTGTTGGCTCCATGGTGGCTCTGGCATTTGCTCCCCTGTGCTCCCTGGGGACAGGGGACTTGGGGACAGGACCCAGCCACCCCCTCCTCTGCTTCAGCACACAAAGTGAGCAACAGTTTGTCTGCACACGTTTGGGGGAAAACCAGTTAATACAACAATAGCACTAAATCAGGCACAGAACTTCAAGTACAATTCACAGCAAGAAGTTGTTAATACCTTTATTATGGGATAAAATGTATTCATGATATTAAAGACATCACATTTCTGCCCTGGTGTCACATTTTAGATGTAGCGTAGATAAATGATATATCACTGTAAGAGATCTACAAAAACCATTAGTAACCATGACATTTTGACGTCAGATTTTAAAAAATTCCTAAGTAATCTTTTTGATTTATGAAATGGTGTCCAGGTTCATCGAGACTGATCTCAGATTTATCACAGCCTGGTTAGAATTATTAATGATTTTCAATTTGTAAATCCAATGCCAGCATGTCCAAGTGCTCTCAGCAAAATCACAGAGAGCTGACAGGGAGATTTTGCTCAATCCATAGTTTTCGGCTCTTGCAGGGTTTCGCGGTTAACCCTTGGCGTGCGGGCGCGGCACAGAGCCATTGTTCTGCGGCACAAAGAGGCGGCCCCGCATGAATCACGGCCCGAGCGGCCCTGGAACACAGGCGTCACCAGCAGTGAGCGATCTGACTTTTACAGGCTCCCGCTGAACACCCTTAAAGACTTAAATTATAATGAGAAGAAAAGCTGATCTAAGCCAAAACAGACAGGCTTGGGTAGTTCTGCCCTGCAATTCATCACGGGAGCAGATGAAAGGGAGGCAGGGGCACAGAAAGCAGCGGCGCCACGTCCGCATCCCTCGGCAGGCAGCGGGAGCAGCTCCGGAGAGGAAAGCACCCCTCGGCTATCAGAGCCCCGGCAGAACACTCCCTCGGGAATCCATTCAGCCTCCAGAGCCCCGGCACAACACTCCCTCGGGAATCCATGGCAGAACTGTCCCACCGATACAGGAGGGGTTACGGGGACATTGGGATGCTGAGATTCCTCGGCAGAGGGAAGCTGGCTGCTCCTCCTGGGAGGGCTGAGCAGGCTCTGTGCCACCACCCCTGCCCCTTCACGGTGCCAGGTGCCACCACAGACGCCACCCGTGTCACCCCTCGGCCTCCCTGGGACCAGCACTGCTTTGGTTTATGGGATGGTTAAAGGAAACCCACCATGATCCATTCTTAGGCTGCAGACAGAAAAATTATTGTTTACTTTTTTAAATTCTCTGTCCCATTGGCCTGGCTTTCCAAGACTTTGGGGAGGCTCAGGGTCTGCACTGGAGCCCCAAAGCCCCCTGTGCCCCAGGAGCAGGGTGACTCTGGCAGCCTTGCTGAGGGCCCCAGCCCATGCTGGGCACAGAGGCACAGCCCTGGGGCTCAGCTCTGTCACACACAGCCAAGGACACTGACCCTGGGCTGGTCCTGCTCTGGAATCCACACCCAGCCCCACACCTCGGCCGTGCAGCCACAGCCCGTGCACCTGCAGCATTCACAGGTGCTGCTCAGCCTCCGGGGGGTTCAGCTCCACACTGCATGGGCAGCAGGAAGACAACACTTCAAGAAGGATAAAACTCCAGTAATCCTCCAGTCCAGCACTGTCAGAGCTGCTCAGGCTTCCCAGAGGGTGCAGGTGCCTGGAGAGAGCTGGTGTCTAGTTTTCTCTCAAGTACTCCACCCTAATTGGGCAGGTAAAACTCTATAATTAGGGACCTTAGCTGGGGAGTTTTTCTAATCCATCATATCTGCTCCATTATTCAACTCTATCAAATGCACACATGCAGGGAGAAGCAGGACATTCTTCACAACACTGTCAATATTAATGTCTTCCCAATTACAGAGCATTATAATGGCAACCTGATGAGGAACTGTGACATGCTGCCTGCAACTTCCAACTTTTGATTAAAGCCTCCTTCAGGATGATCCCCTTTGATCGGTGGCACAGGGCTGGCCAGGCAGAGGTGAGGAAATGCTGGAGGGAGCAGCACCGTGGAGGCTCTTGCACCCACCCAGAACAGCTCACCTGCCAGGGACGTGGCTCCAGGGGAAGCCAGCTGTGTCCCCGCGCTTCCACACAGAATCACAGAATCACAGAGTCACAGAATCACAGAATGAGAGAATCACAGAATCACAGAATCACAGAATCACAGAATCACAGAGTCACAGAATCACAGAATCACAGAATCACAGAATCACAGAATGAGAGAATCACAGAATCACAGAATCACAGAATCACAGAATCACAGAATCACAGAGTCACAGAATCACGGAATCACAGAATGAGAGAATCACAGAATCACAGAATCACAGAGTCACAGAATCACGGAATCACAGAATCACAGAATGAGAGAATCACGGAATCACAGAATCACAGAATCAGAGAATCACAGAATCAGAGAATCAGAGAATCAGAGAATCACAGAATCACAGAGTCACAGAATCACGGAATCACAGAATCACAGAATGAGAGAATCACAGAATCACAGAATCACAGAATCACTGAATCACAGAATCACAGAATGAGAGAATCACGGAATCACAGAATCACAGAATCAGAGAATCACAGAATCACAGAATCACAGAGTCACAGAATCACTGAATCAGAGAATCACAGAATCACAGAATCACAGAGTCACAGAATCACGGAATCACAGAATCACAGAATCACAGAATCATAAAGGTTGGAAGAGACCTCCAAGACCATCGAGTCCAGCCCTGGCTGGTCACCGCCCTGCTCCAGCCTTCTCTGGGCGCTCTGGCAGCAGCAGGGGGTGCAGCCCCCAGGACCCCCAGAGTGCTGCAGCTCCAGCCCCTCCTGGCTCTGCCTTCCACTCCCTTGTCCTCTTTTCCTCTCTGCCAGAGGAGGGTTGGAGCTGTTGATACCACGGCTGAAAAGGGGGCTTTGTTAAAATATTCTTCTGACAGGTTCATTTTCTGAATTCCTCTGGATTATTTCCAGCATTCCAGTTCCATCAGAAAAAAACTCTTTTCAGGGGGTGGAGAGAGGCTGTGGGGCATTTCTTCCTTCTCATTTGGAGGGTGAAAGTTAATCCTTTCAAGTTCTGGAACGATCAGAGCTAACTGTGATGGGGGGCATCATTGCCAGAGCCAGAGGAGTGCTGGGGCAGAGCCTGGGAGCTGCAGCAGAGCCCCAGCAGCACGGGAGCTGCAGCTGCACCTGGAACGACAGCCTGAGCCCAGGGATGCTGGTGGCTCCCTAAATTATGGTGCCTTTCCAGAACACATGGCATTCCAATGCAAAACTAACATGACAAGAGGTGCACGCAGTAATAACCCAGCGAGGAGACATGCTCTCAAGATATCTACAGGCCCAAGAATAAATGAAATTTTGACAGAGAAAAATATGTATTGGCAACATTTCTTGATCCACAATTCAAAGAGAAAATTGAAACCATATTTCCGTAAGAATCAGACACTGGAAAGAAGTTCTTAATAAACAAAAAGAGACAGGTCATGTAATTCACTCCCTTTTCCTCTTTTCCATTTGTTGGCCAGGAACAATTAAGAGTCGAGGAAAGAAGGTTTTTAACTGAAAATTTGTACTTGAACCTGATAAAACCAACTTGGAAAGAAGTTTCTCAGCTGCAAGGCTGAATATTTATGTCTGGAGATGTAAGGAACATTCCAAAATATTAAATAATTTACAAGACCAAAGCTGCAGGGTTTGGGTTGGAATCCTCTGGTCTGCAGCCTCCTCTCCACCTCGCTTTTAAAAACACCATCTGAGGAACCCAGAGACTCTCTGCTCTCCTTGTTTGGTCAGGGCCATGTTAAATGTCCCTCTGGAAGGGTCAGGGGCTGCTGGAGCCCTGAGCCCATGGCCAGCTCCCCAGCAGCTCCAATGCACCTGCACAGGGTCACTCAGGTACGGAGTGCTGGCAGATCTCTCCTCATGCAAGAGTCACTGCCCTGAGCTCAGAATTTTTTCCCCTGGATTTTCTGCTCTAATTGCTCCCAGGACATAAAGCTTTGGCATTTTGCATTCTTTTGTCCATTTGAAAATTCTCACCCTTTCTCCTAAGTGAAAACTGAAGGAAAACAAGGTAAATAATAAATACCAAATAATGGAAATCCTTAGGATCCCCGCAGAAGATAACCTGGAGATGCACTGGCCATGGAGGAGCACTTTGCTGCTGCAAAGGTCCAGAGCCAGAGGAGCAGAGCAGCACCCCGGGGTGTGACCCCCAGCCCCAGTGAGAGCCCCCCGGCCCCTCCAGCCCAGGCTCAGCCCAGAGGGACAGGGGATCTGTGCTGGTGACACACAGAGGGGCTGGCACTGGCCCTCCTGCACAGCAGAGTGACATGAATTAGCGTGTGACAGTGACAGAAAATGGAAAAGAATGGCCCTGCAAATGCAGTTACAAGAGAAAAGCAAATTGATTTAGTGGACATATGAGTATTTTTGAGAGAGAAAGCAAGAGAGCTGCCTGACATATTCCAAGATACCCCGCGATTGCCTCTCTTAAGGAGATGTCATTCAGATTTCCCTGAACTAGCCTTTAAATTAGTTCTATAAATAGCTGGGGCCCTGGCAGTGTTTACAGTGCGAGCACCAGGTGAGAGCTGCAGCTCCTCTCACCTTGCGCCTGCCCCGCTGAGGTTAACTCTGATTTCCATGTTAATGCCGCCTGGATCCCAATGGCTGCCATTTGTCAAATTAACATTCATTTCAACAACCCAAAAGTGAGAGCTTTTAAACATTAATTCACAACTATGAGCTCTTCTCAGCACATTATTATGTTACTGTGATGAAACAAACTGCCTATGGAAAGATATAGATCCTGCTGGAGCTGTTGGCACTGTGGATGGCAGAGGAGGCCGCTCTGGAGGCAGGGCTGGCCAGGCTGGCAGTGCCCACGGCCGGGTGCTGGCAGAGCTGGCACAGAGGGAGCCAGGAGCCCCAGACCCGTTGCCTGTGGCATCTGCTGGGGCACGGTGCTCCCCAGAGGCACCGTGGGCAGCTCAGGGCTGTGTGTCCCACCCGGGTCCCTGTGGGGTTGGGTCTCACCCGGGCCTCTGTGGGGTCTGGGTCTCTCTGGGTGTGGTTTGGAGCCCCCAGCCCAGCTGGGAATGCCAGCTTGCCTCACCCGCCTGCCCTCTCCTCCTGCACAGCATTCCCAGGAAAAGGTTTGCCAGGAACCCGCTCCCACTGCGAGCATTTCCAAGAGAATATCATCTGAAAGATTGAAATCGGTGCTATTTTGAGGCGGCAATTATTCCAGCTCTCACCATGACTGATCAGAGCGCTGTCTCTGATTAACAAGACAGATTAGGGGAAGGGCCTGGCTGCGGCTGCCCGAGGCTGCGGACAAAGGCAGGATGTGGCCACGGGACATCCCTGGGCACGTCCTCCTCCCTCCATCCCGGGCAGCGATGCCCGGGCGGTGCCGTGCCCAGGGCACGGATGGTCTGGCAGCCCGAGCATTTTCCAGTGGGCAGTGCCAGACGCGGGGCAAACGCACCACCCTCAGGGGTGGCACCGAGAGCCCTGTCCCCTCCCGGGCACTGTGGTCAGCAACGTCCCCAGGGGCTGGCACACCCAGAGCCTCCCGACGCCCCATCCCTCCCATCCTGTTTGCCAGAGCCTGTTTGGAGCTCCAGTGGAAGTCAGGATGAGCTGAACTGATGCGTCTCTTTCTCAGGACATCTCTGGCAACACGTGCCAGCGCTGCTGCAGGATGGGATTTGCTCTGATTTCTAGGAATGAGAAGGACCAGAGGAGACCCCCGTGCCCGAGGCTGTGGGCACCGGGCACCGTGAGGGCAGGGGCAGGACCCCCAAGCTGCTGAGGCAGGGCACAAGGCAGCTGTGCCAGGGCTCCGTGAGTGCCAGAGCTCTGCCCGTGCCAGGGCTCTATCCACACCAGGGCTCCATCCATGCCTGGGCTCCATCCGTGCCCGGGTTCCATCCGTGCCAGGGCTCCGGGACCGGGAGTGCCAGCCCACATCTGGCCTCCTGATGTTCCTGAGGGTCTATCTGCCCAGACAAGCACAGACAGATACCTACAACTCAACTACATCTGGAACAACCCCTGGCTCCTAACCGAATCCAGAGCTGTAATTCAATCAAGATGTTCTGCTGACACCGTGAACGGGCGAGCGGCGTGGAGCAGCGAGTGTAAATGCCAGCAGAACCGAGACTGAATTACAGCTGCACTGCTGCACCAGACACGTCGTGCTCAGACACAGGGGAACAGAGCCCTCTTTGTTAAACTAATTATTTTAATACATAGAAGGAGAGGACAGAAAGGACCTGTTAAATATTTACCATTTCAGGCCTTTTCTGGCCGGACATTTTTTCACTGTTGATATAAGCTGCTCTGTGCCGCAGTTAAACCTGCCCATAAAAATGGAAAGGTTCGAAGTGTGCATGACATATTTCAGGGGGACAGGGTGACTCCAGGGGCTGGTAATGAACCCAGAGCCTTTCACCTCTTAGCACTGGTTTGAATCCAAGCACCATTCCCATCTGCAGGTGGTTTAGCTGCGTCCCTGTGACAAGCTGGGCTGTTCTCTGTCCTTGAGACCAAGTGCTCCTCTGGGACACCTGGGGAGGGTCCCCCCACTGCACGGGGCCTGACTGTCCCTTCAGAGGGGTCAGGAGGGCAGGGGAGGGGGCTCCAGCTCTGCCTTCCACTTTTGGGAGCCCCAGGACAAGCACAGCCCATGCAGGAGGGTCCCAAACACCCTGAGAACCAGCAAATCCTCCTGCCACTGGAGAGCCCATCCCGGGAACAGGCGGTGCCAGGGTGGCAGCTCCAGTGGCACCGGTGCCCCTGTGCCAGGGGAGCCCATCAGGGGGATGGAGAATGTTCTGGAAAACCTGCTGCCATGGAAACAGCCCTGCCCTGGGCCGGGCATGTGGCACAGGCACTGCTGCCCTCCACCTACCTGAGCTCACCTGCCCTGGAACTGTGACTGCCCTGGAACTGTGACTGCCTGGAGCTCACCTGCCTGGAACTGTGACTGCCCTGGAACTGTGACTGCCTGGAGCTCACCTGCCCTGGAACTGTGACTGCCCTGGAACTGTGACTGCCTGGAGCTCACCTGCCTGGAACTGTGACTGCCTGAGCTCACCTGCCCTGGAGCTCACCTGCCTGAGCTCACCTGCCCTGGAACTGTGACTGCCCTGGAACTGTGACTGCCTGGAGCTCACCAGCCTGGAGCTCACCTACCCTGGAACTGTGAGTGCCTGGAGCTCACCTGCCTGGGGCTCACCTGCCCTGGAACTGTGACTGCCTGAGCTCACCTACCCTGGAACTGTGACTGCCTGGAGCTCACCAGCCTGGAGCTCACCTACCCTGGAACTGTGACTGCCTGGGGCTCACCTGGGCCAGGTGGGCAGGGAGGGCAGGTGACAGCCCGGGAACGAGTCCCGCTGGCAGCAGTGGCACTGCGGCCTCCTGGTGACGTGTCCTGGTGGCTGAACCCTTCAGTGGAAAGCGTCTGCCCCCGACGGTGCTGCCGGTTCCGTCTGTCCGTCTGTCTGTCCGTGTGTCCATCTGTCTGTCTGTCCGTGTGTCTGTCTGCTGCTAAAACCAGCTCTCTGCTCCCGCCCCAGCAGGGAGAAGGCTCCGTCCTCACCCCAACGGGGCGGGAGCTCAGCTGCCCCTGCCCAGGCCAGGGCTCCTCCGAGGAGCTCAAATTCTGCAGATCTCAGCAAAAACGGTGGGAAGAGCTCAAATATGCAGCAAGCACTGATTTTCCATGTGGATGCATTGCCATTAGGCTTACCCATTAATTAGAATAATAGTAATTGTCATGATAATGATGATTATAGAGACTACTTCGTATTTACTGAGGTTGGAAATATCTAAACCAAACCCTTGCACAAGCCGCATGCTTTTATCAAAGCCATTAATGTCTGAGATAACATTTTTAAATGCCAAATTTTCTATGAAAACGTATATTTATATCAAGAAAATTAAATTTCAGCTTAAGGTTCTTATTATAAATAAAAGAAAATAAGTCAATAAAACAATAAATATTTAACTGAATGAAGCAGAAATTATATCCAATTATATTTTCTTTAAAACCCAATTTATCTGCCAATATTTTCTTTAAATGCTCATGTTACTTTTTCACTTACTAACAATAAATGCCTGGATGCATTTCAAAGTGGTGCCTTTTCTATTATTTCATTTCCTGGAGTCCTCGGCTTGAAAGGACGTTAATAGCACACTATAAATAAAAAAAAAAAAGTTACTTAAGGATTTACAGCTGAGGATTTCTATGGAAACAAACCGGAGAGGGGAGTTTGCATCAGGGTGGGGGTGGGGGATGGAAACAAAGAGCTGGAAACGGGAACCAAACTTCAGCTGCCACGTGGCAGCCCCAGATGCCCCTGCCTGTGCCCGCTCTGCGTTTGGGGCACCAGGGTGGGGGGCACAGGGGTGGCACCCCCAAAGCACCCCCGGGCCCTGGTGCTGCTCTGGCACGGGGACACGGGGACAGAGGGGTGGCTGGGGCTGCCAGGGGAGGCTGCTGCCAGAGCCCTGCCTGGGCCCTGGGTGAGAGCTGCAGGAGAGTGGCAGGGAGGGTCCCACAGAGCAGGGCACTGCGGGACTCTGGGGTGCGAGGGACACTGGGGTGTGATGGGACACTGGGGTGTGATGGGACACTGGGGTGTGATGGGACACTGGGACACCACAGAACACTGGGATGTTGTGGGACACATGGACACCACAGGACACTGGGATGTTGTGGGACACTGGGGAGTGATGGGACACTGGGGAGTGATGGGACACTGGGGTGTGATGGGACACATGGACACCACAGGACCCTGGGATGTTGTGGGACACTGGGACACCTCAGGACCCTGGGATGTTGTGGGACACTGTCAGGCCACGAGCTTGGGTCATCTCCTTCACTCCAGCTGCCTCTGCCCCGTGCTCGTTCACCCTCGGAGCCCCTGAGCACCAGCCAGCAGAGGGGAATGGCTCCACTGCCAGCTCTCGCAAATGGGAAGCGGATTTCCAAGTGAGAGGAACCAAAATGGCTTGCATAACATAGGAAACAATTCAACAATCAAAAAATCTTTCACTACTTAATAGGATTTTATAAATTGAATTATCTGTGTAAGCGCTGACAGTCGGAGCCGATCAATCAATTAAGGGATGCTGGGCTCGAGCCCCGCTCGGGGAGGGTGCTGCTGGCAGGGCACCTGCTCCCTGCCCACCCCCAGAGCCCAGAGCCAGGGCCCCCAGGGCACCCCACCATGGCACGGGTCCTGCTCCGGCTGGGCAGCCCAGCCTGACACTGAGGGCCGCCTCTGGGACATGGCCCAGCTCCGTGTGTGCAGCCAGAGGGCCCGGGGACAGGCAGAGCCCGGGGTGTCCCCTCTGTCACGGGCATTTTGGGGACTCCTGTGGAGGCTCCTGCATCTCCCTCTGCCCCTCAGGGCACCTTGGTGCGGAGGGTGCAGCGGGTTATTGATGGCGTGTAGGACCAGGTGTTCACAGACGAAAGGTTAGTTTATTAATCCTCTGGGAGACCTTATGAAAAACAAATTCAGGTAAACAACATATTTTTCTTGACTGCTTTCAAGATTTAAGGCAGGGATCCTGTTCTTGGAGTCTCTTCGATGCATTTCCATTGCACTCTGTTATTACATTCTTCAAAAAAGAGAGATTGCTTCTCGTGCCACGTTCTGGGAGAGAGAAACCTAATTGAATCTGCTGCCCATGTGGCTGGACAGCATCTCCTTCCAGGTTATGGATGGGCTGGAGAGTCTCAGAAGCACATGGGCAGTGCCATTGAAAGGCTTTGTTCTGCTGGGTGCCTGCAGCTCCATGCTGTGTCTGTCCTGGGGCCCACCAGCTCAGCTCCTGTGGTGCCCAGCCTTCCTGCCCACAGGCATTGTGCCCAAAGCAGGTTCTGGTGTGGCTCTTTGTCCAGCCACGGTGGGGGAAGATGGGTTTCCAATGAAGGCCCCTCTGTGCCCCCTCCAGGGAGGCCCTGGGGTCTCTCGGGGTGGCACAGACACTTCAGCCCTGCACCCCCAGTGTCCAGAAGCACCTCCACCCCTCCCAAGGCTGCCCTAGACGTGGCAGGGCCAGGCCTCAGCCTGGAGCCCAGCACAGAGCCCACCGAGAGGAACCAGCTCCCAGGAGGCTGCCCTGGCACCAGCGGGGGCTGATTCGATGAGGAATCCCACAGGGAGTGCCAGACACTGCACACTGCTTTGTGTAAGCCCTGAGCATGGTGCTCAGGAGAGAGAAATCCCTGTGCCCTGTTTATGACCACTGGAACTTGATTAAGCACTGAACTTTAATTAATTGAGTGGCTTGGAGTAATAAGTTCTGCGAATTTGCTTGGGCCAATGAAGAGGTGAATAGTTAATTGCCATTAGCTGTCAGGTGTGAGGGCCAGCCTGGCACGAGCCCCACCATGGATCAGACAAGGGACAGACACTGGCGCTGCCTGGCCCATCCCCTGCTCTGAGGGGTCCCAGAGCCCTCCACATAGCCCCAGACCCCTGCTCTGGGGTGTCTTGGAGCCCCCCCATAGCCCCAGCCCCCCAGCCCCTGCTCTGGGGTGTCCCAGAGCCCTCCCCATAACCCTGGACCCCCGACTGGAGCCAGAGGGGGCAGCGAAGCCCCCGCCAGGCTGGGGAAGCTTTCCCAAGGTCGGCTCCCTGTCCCCTTCCATTCCTTCCCCCAAGAGTCAAGGTCCGGGGGTGAATCCCCTGCACCCAGCACGAGTTGCAGAGCCAGGAGCAGAGGCTGAGGAGGGAAAGGGCCGAGCAGGAAGGTGCTTCCCACCCAGCATGGGCTGGAACACGAGGGCGAGGCCCCGGCACACGTGCCCTGCCTGGGCTCCAGTGTGCCTCTCCTGCTCCTTAAATTGATTGGCACTTTCTATTTGAGGAAAAATGAGTTCTTAAAATTGAAATACTGGTTATTGTTATGGTAATACAGCAAGGCTGTGGCAGCAGAGATTTTAAGATACAAAAAAGGTTCGTTTGAATCAAGCAGCTGAGAGGTGAGTCTATATCAAGTACTCCGGACTAATGAGTTCCGAGGGATCTGCGTATCGGGTCTGGACCCCTTAATGCCGCTGATTCAAGTGGTGGGTGCAGGTAATCACCAAGATAACCCGAGGCCTCGGGGATCATTACTGCTTTATCACATTTTGTATAAAATATTTTCGGCCTCATTTAGGATGTCAGCCTCTATCAAACGTTTCCTGGCGCTCAGAGCCCGACGCAGCCCCGCGGCTGCAGCGTACCTGGAACCCTCCCCATCCTCCCTGGCCCTGCACACCTGGAACTGCACTGCTCTCTCAGGCTGGCGTCCCTGCAACCCTCCTGTCCCACCGGGAGAGCACTCGGGGCACCCCAGACTCCCTGAGGGGGCCGTGGTGCTGAACAGGAGATTTGTGAATAATGTGAGAACAGAAGTATTGAGCCGTATTAGCAGGACATACTGACTGATTCCCAACATCTGTTATTGCTTTCTCTCATCTGTACCTGAAATTAGCAATTTAGAGCCCATACCTTTATTTGGAAAAGAATAGCACAGAATTATAAAAGTTTAATATGCTCTCAGTAAAATGAAAAATGAGCAGTTATGATATTGTCTAACACTTTCAAATGTGTTTATTAATTCATGTTTTAAATCATAAGTTTCATTCTGCAGGAGAGTCATACACAGCAATAAGCAAGTTTTAAAATATTAATGAATAAACAATATTTCTCTATTGAAATATAACATGCTTCTTTGAACAATGTACCAATGGTAATAAATCACAACCAGCAGAAAATTGCATTTCATATTTAATACAACTTGAACTCTGCCTTTTTATAAATGATATCTTTTTTGTTTAATTGGCGTCAGTTCAGATCTAGCAGATTGCTAATAAAATTCTGGATTTCCATACTTAATGACGCGTGCTCTTTATGCTGAATTTTACCACAAAAAATGCAACCTTTTACCATACGAATGGCAGGCGTTAATAGGTGATCTCGCAGCGTGGGCAACGGCCCCGCTGCTCTCCCAGAGCCTGCCCCGGGCTCCCCCGCAGCCAGGGGCGGCCGTGTGCCACACTGCCCTGCCCGCTCCGAGGGGCATCCCCAGCCAGCCTGGCGTGCCGGAGGGGGAGCAGGAGCAGGAGCAGGAGGAAGAGGAGGAGGAGGAAGGTCCCTTCCCCCGGGGTCCCTGGCCCGGAGATGCGCCCATCGGGGATAGCCCTGGGTCCCCACCCAGCCCGGGAGCACTGGGCACCCCCCAGCAGCCGCCCTGGCACCGCGGAGAGGAATGAAAGTAATTGGGTTTAATTAGCCTGTGTAAGCACGATCCTCAAATTCGTTGCCACATGAGGGTTTTGGCAGTCTCCAATAAATTAATCCTTTTTATTATATCAATGACAGGAAGATGATCAAATAGGCTTTGATATAGATTTTGGGATTTAGCACCTAGTAGCGCTCTGACACGCTCAGCTTCTCCTGCTGCTGCTGCCGGAGGCCAGAACGGGGCTACAAACAGCGTCTGCTCGAGCGCTCCCGGCGCAGCGGGCCCGGCCGCGGCGGAACTGCGAAGAGAAGCTTGTCTTCAGGATTTGTTGGGTACGCTGGGCTCCCAGAGGGTAGGGGAAGGACAGGACAGGAGTGGGAGCAGCGGGCAGCGCCGCCAGGCCCCGGGGCAGCCACCGCGGCCGGGGCTGAGGGAGCCGGGGGCAGGCCCTGCTCCGGGCCCTGCCGGGCTCTCCTCGGCCCGGAGCCGTGCAGAGCGCTCCGTGCTGAGCCCCGGGCTCTGCTGGCGCTGAGGAGCACTGGCACTGCAGGAGCCCTGGCACTGCAGGAGCACTGGCACTGCCGGAGCACTGGCACTGCAGGAGCGCTGACACTGCAGGAGCGCTGACACTGCAGGAGCCCTGGCACTGCAGGAACACTGGCACTGCAGCAGCCCTGGCACTGCAGGAGCCCTGGCACTGCAGGAGCACTGACACTGCAGGAACACTGCTGCTGCAGGAGCAATGGCACTGCAGGAGCACTGGCGCTGTGGGAGCACTGGCACTGCAGGAGCACTGGCACCGCAGGAGCACTGGCACTGCCGGAGCCCTGGCACTGCCGGAGCACTGGCACTGCAGAAGCACTGGCACTGCTGGAGCACTGGCACTGCAGGAACACTGGCACTGCAGCAGCCCTGGCACTGCAGGAACACTGGTGCTGCAGGAGCCCTGGCACTGCAGGAGCACTGGCACTGTGGGAGCACTGGCACTGCAGGAGAACTGGCACTGGCACTGCAGGAGCCCTGGCACTGCAGGAGCACTGGCACCGCAGGAGAACTGGCACTGCAGGAGAACTGGCACTGCAGGAGCCTTGGCACTGCAGGAGAACTGGCACTGGCACTGCAGGAGCCCTGGCACTGGCACCGCAGGAGCCCTGGCACTGCAGGAGAACTGGCACCGCAGGAGCCCTGGCACTGCAGGAGCACTGGCACTGCAGGAGCACTGGCACTGCAGGAACACTGCTGCTGCAGGAGCACTGGCACTGCAGGAGCACTGGCACTGCACTGGCGCTGCAGGAGCACTGGCACTGCAGGAGCCCTGGCACTGCAGGAACACTGGCACTGCAGCAGCCCTGGCACTGCAGCAGCCCTGGCACTGCCGGGCTGGTGCTCCAGGGCAGGGACGCTTTCCCAGGTACAGCCCAGACCTGTGGCTCAGCTCAGCAAGGACGGTAATGCCAGCTCCGTCCTTCCCCCGTCCCAGCTGCAGGAAGGAGCCAGTGGCTCTGTAATTCAGGGGAATCGAATTCAGTGTCAGACAGGTGCCCTGGGGTGCCCACAGAAGGTGAGGGGCCCCATGTCCCACCTGGGAAGGACTGGAGATTGGTTCAGCTACTGTGCCATGCCAGGCATGCCCATCCTCCCTGGGCATGATGGCCCAGCATCTGATGCACACTAAACCTTCTCCAGCCCCTGCAACCAAGGAAAGGATCACTGGATGGGAATTCTAATCATATATTATATTACCATGTCATATTAGACTAATAAAATCCTAATATGATACAGGAATGGGGAGCATATCATAACTCCTCTGTGACTAATACAATGCAGGCAATAAATCACTCCAGGGCTTATCCTTAACAATTGTATCAGAGCTTTCTGTGTCACACTGATAACTCAGTCCCTCTGATCTAATGGTTCACTTTTCTTCACAGTCCATATGGCAGTGACATTAAAGCTAATGAAATAAAATAAAATTTGCCAATCTTTGAAGAATTCCATTCTTTAAAAAGGATGTATTTTATTAACACAAACTGGAAACATCTTCAGTTACTCACAGTTACTTTTATCACATTGGAAATGCATGGCACAGACGCTGGCAGTGGCATTGCACCTCAGCTCACGTGTGGTCAGGACACTGCTGCAGGATCACATGGTGCCACCCAGCCTCACACACGCAGGGCCAAGCCAGCAGAGCTGTCCCCACTGGCCCAGCCCCGTGGGGCACAGATCCTGCCATGCCCCAAGGTTCCCCCGGCTCTTCCCCTCCCGAGCTCAGGATCCCTGCAAGGCCAGACACGGCGGGCACAGCCGGGCACAGCCGGGCACAGCAGGAGCTTGCCACCTCTCCACCAGAGGAAGGTTTGCTGCTCTCGGGGCTCTGAGGCTGTGGGGCTGCTCCCACGGCTCGGCAGGTCACAAACCAGAGGCACTGTGTCTCCCCAGCTTCTCAAGGCTCCCTCCTCCTGCAGGACACCCTGGAGCAGCGGCTGTGCCGCGGTGCCCACGGTCCGCACGGTGCCCACGGTCCGCACGGTGCCCGCGGCACAGCAGGTCAGACGGGGCTGGGGCTGTGGAGCCCTGCCCAGGGAGCAGGTGGGTCTCTCCTCCAGACCCCCTGGTGCCTGTCCCAGTGACGGATGCCTTAGTCAGGTCAGCGCTGAGCACAGGGGATGGCGACTCCTGGCACCTGCTGCAGATCCTCCTGTTGGTCCTGCTGTGCTCCACACAGGGTCCAGGGCTGGCACCTCCCATGGCTGGTGGGCTCCTGCTGCAGGGTTCTCGTGTGCCCAAGGCTCAAACGTGGGCGCAGGGAGTCGGGATGGTGCTGCTGAGCTGGCGGGGCGGGAGGGCTGAGGGTCTCCTCCCCTGGTGAGAGCCACGGTTCCTGCGAGGCTCCTTCAGAGCGTAGCTGCTGGGTGAAACACAATACACCATCAGCAGCTGGATCCTAGTACTGGTGCTGGCAGTAAACCTCCCTGATGCGTGATCAGGCCTCAAGGATAAGATGTTTATTATTTGCCATGGAACCACGTGGCTGCTCTCCAACGTAAGGAAAAGCCAAATTGCACTTGTAATTCAAAGGGACCCAAAGCCTTAATGCTGCAAAGCAGCAGCTAATGATGCCCAGCGGGCGTGGGGCACGCAAGGGCGGCCCAAAGGTTGTTGATGGCCTTCCTATGAACCTCCTCAGTGTGTGACAGGTCCTTGCCTGTGGCCAGCAGAGATGTGATCAAGATGAGGGACGTCTGAGTGTTCATTACGCTGCCTACTACGCCTCCGCTGACACACTTTACATTTAAAATATAAAATACCATTTCCACTGAGCTGTAGCACGAACACTGAGCGTGCGGACTTGGGGAGCTCCATTAGCAAATGCAAATTGTTGGGTGCTTTGTCCTCAGCATGCAGAAGTCTTCGGCAGTCCACAGTCCCCACCTGCCCCAGCTCCCTTAACCGATAACAAAGGCTTTGCAATGCACGTCTGGCTCTTTACTTGTTTATTTAAATGCACCACCTGTGGAAGAAGCGGCACTGTTCAATTCCAAACCTGCTCTGCGAACAGAGCAGCAGCAGTCACTGCTGGGTGACAGCGTGGGTGCAGTGTCACCACGGCCCGGGGGAGAGTGGCAGAGCAAAGGTATTCAAAGGTATTTTACAAAACACCCTGATACAAGAATTGTTGAGAAAAGCCGACCCACTGGATCTGCAAACAGTTGTTCAGCCCCCAAAGGAGCGCTGGAGGCTTGAACGGCCCAGGGGAAGGAAGGAAGGCAGGAAGGCAGGAAGGTGATGGCCCAGCAGCTCCTCACCCAGCCACGCTCCAGCCGGGCAGGGCTGGTGCTGGTGAGCGCTTGGCCTCCTCCTGCCTAGCTGCACTAACCCGAGTGGTGAGTAGTTATATTTATCAAAGACCATTTGCTGCAAGTGATTAACGTTAATTTGATTTCCTGTGAGTCAATTTCCTTGAGATATGGTAAATAGGCTATTACCTGTTATTGACCTTTACTTTATTAAAAAGACTTAAAATTAGCATTTATATATATATACGTCCTTCCAAAAAAGTTTTTTTAATAAAGAAAAATATTTTTATAATCGCATTAGACTTGCTAGCTGAGGCTATAGCTCCAAAGTTAATGTTAAATAAAAATGGTAATTAAGAGTGAATATGATGATGGTTTTTAAACTCATCTAAAGGCCTGACCCCTTCCTTTACCTCCACTTGATTTGTGGCTCCCAGGCAGAGCAGGGCAGCGGCAGAGGCAGGCGCTGGCAGGTGGAAGCCTTTGCCCAGGATGTGCCTCTCCCAGGATTTCCAATTCTCTCCTGGCAAGAGGGCACAAGGACCTGCTGGTGTTTATAAAGGGATGCTCAGCTCCTGCTCCGTGCCAGCTCGCTCCTCTGGAGACCGACGCATCTCCTCAGGCTGACTTGAACTGAGCAGGAAGAAATTACGTCAACGTTTGATCATGAAAGCAAAAAGTTTATTCATGTTTGAAACTACATATAACTACCACGAGGAAGACTTTTCAATCCAGGGTGTAATCCAGTTAGAAAGTAACACGAAACGGTTTAATACATTAGAATCACTGCCACAAATTATTTTCATGACTCAATCAGTTTCAGAATCGCATACAATACAAAAGAGAGAGAGAAAGGGCCCCTGCAATCCAGGGGGATGTACAGTACTGAATACTGAAGTCTGTATGCATTACAATTAGTTGTTGGTTTCTGCGTGTATTAGTAACAAGATGAAGAACATTCAAAATGCTTCTCAGTATTTACAACAGTTGCACTGTTTTGTGTCCAACCTAAGACCCCATGTTTCCACTTCCGCTTCTTTAGCAGTTGCCAAGGCAACCCTGATTTGTAGGAGATTACAATGTACATTACATTTCGTGGGGAAACAAAGAGTTAATTACAAGATGCAAAAAGATAAGAAAGAGACAAACTACAGCGTGAGTATCGTTCAGAGGTAGTAAGTGAGCACTCTAAGCTACAGAACATGTTGAAAGTCTATTGGTTTGTATGAGTTCGCATGAGGTAATAAAGCTGTGTTTGATTGGTGAGATGTATAAATACTCTTTTGCTACACTATGTACAACACTCCATATCACGGTGCTCTTTCCTTTCCTTTTCCTTTGTTTGTGGTTTGCTGCCAAGCAGAGGCACCAGCCCCTGGCAGGCGCGGGTAGCACCCAGCTCGTACTGTAAAACCCCGGCTGGTGGCGTGCACAGAGACCAGCAGCAAGAGTCGGCATCTCCCAAGAGCAACCTGTGTCCGTGTCGGGATTCCGAGGGGAGGCTCGGGCTCCGGGGGGGCTTTAGCAAGAAAAGATGCTCCTGGTTTCCAATCTAATTTGTAAGACAATAGATCTCAACAAAAATGTGACGAATAAGGATTCTTAAACACGACCATTGTTAACCGAAATAACTGAACAGCTCTTTTTATTCCAGCTCTGTGAGAGATATGAAAAGATGAAACACAATCAAAGTCTGTGATTCCTGTCGACTTTCCATGGAAAAATGCACACAATTAAATTTGGGTGAGGCGGTTCTTTGTGTCTGCTCTTGCTACTGAGGTTAAGCTTGTCCTGTACTTTTACCCTTAAGGCCAAGTAATTGGCAACTGTTAGACCAACATCATTAAAACTGCTGATAATAAATTATGATAAAATAGTTACAGGGCTATAAACAATGCTAAATCTTGGCCTAATTGGATAAAGTGCTTTTTAAGATTGTGTGTTTTAAGTATAAATACAAATGATTATGATACCTTTAAAAAACAGATTTACCAAGTTTTCTAATAAGACAAGGTTTTACAGTAAAGCTGTAGGTGGTTGGCTACAAAAAACTCTTTCCTTTTTCTCCTGCAACTCTGAATGCGCTAATCAAGGCATCTCAGCTCAGGGAAAAAGTGTTGCTAGGAGATTAGTTAGAGGTATCCGAGTGCACACTTCCCGGCCCTTCTGTAGGGGAAGTCACAGAAGATGGAGTGGTTGCGTCCTGCCAGCCTCCATTAGCCTGCAAAGGCAAAAACAAGTCAATTGATACCATTGCGCATATTAATTACACCGCGGCCGGTGGCGGGGCTGCTCGGGAAGGGATTGTCCCGCACTCCGCGGGGCTGTGCACGGCCAGGGAAAGCAGGAGCCCTTCAGCCAGATGCTGCCTGCAGCCAGGACTGTGGGATTTCTGCAGAGATCATCCCTGTTTTAATGAGGAGCATCCCTTCACCGGCGCTTCAGCCTTTTCCCCTGAGAAGACGAGCCTGGGGCGATCCGTGTTTAACCCCCGCGCGTCCCCTCACTTCCCCAAGTTCGGCACGGCCTCTCCCCAGGGCAGAGCTGCCCCCCCGGTTCCCCGCACACGCCCCCCAGCTCCGGGTGAGGGCAGGGGGATCGGGTTCGCAATTATCCGCAGCGGCGGCGGCCCCGCTCGGGCCCGCTCCCCGCCGCGGCCGCGGCCCGCCCGCCTCAGACCTGCCTCAGCACGAGCAGCGCAGGAACAAATTTGCCTTATGTCTCGGCCAATCGAGGCAATTGCTGGAATCAATGTCTGATCGGATTTCGGCTGTGGCAGACAGCTTGTCGCTACATATTTTTATGTCAGTCAAGAAGAGGGAGGCGCGGGGCTCGTGAGTTGGGGGACGCTGAGTGGAAGTGACGGGGAGGCCTCAGCGCAGCGCCCGCGAGAGCGGCCCCGGCCGCGCCGCCGCTGCCCCCGGCCCTGGCAGGGAAAGGTTAGCAGGGAAATGTGCTCCCGGGGCTCGGCCACCCGAGCCCTCCGGGCCGGGGACACCGGGGGGACGCGCCGGTGTGGCGGGGGAGCCGCGGCCGCCGCCCCTCGCACCCCACAGCCGGCCCGGCTCCGCGCCATCCATCACGGCACGGAGCGCCGGGCGGCCGCACCGGGGAGAGCAGCCTCCGCAATTATCTCCTCTGCAGATGGAACAGCAAACAGCGCAGCTCCAGCCTGACAAACCCGCGGTCAGGGCTTTCCCTTCGCAGAGATGAACGGCAGCACCGACCCGCAGCAGGCAGGCCGCACCCCACCGCCATGCCCGCTGCCCGGGCACACCGAGCGGGCACAGGCCCTGCTCGCCGCCGGAGCACCGCAGGGTTTATTTTGTAAAGATACGAGAAGCTACTTAGAGAAAGAAAAACTCTTGTGCAGATATGAGTCTAAAGAT